>NW_027555514.1:235042881-235052881 GCF_003287225.1 Phascolarctos cinereus | reverse complement strand
GGGGAGGGAAAAAGGGAGGGAGAAAATTTGGAATTCAAAATTTTATTAAAAAAGAATGTCAAAAATAACTGTTTTGCCTTTAGACATCTATATAGTAAAGTAGAAATATGGAAGGACCAAAAGGAAAGAAATAAGTTAGAGGGGGGAAAAAACCTATAATGCATACCCTATTCAAGACTTTGTTTATTCATTCATCAATTTATTTGTTTGCTTATCCATCCATCTATTTATTTATTTGGTAAGGGCTGGTCCAGACTAGTGATTTCATTATTGCAGAGAACCCTGGCATAACATGCAGATTGGCACCTCACAGGGAGATGGTCCTGCAGATACTATGTTAGAGGCATAAGAGGCAATAGGGGGTCCAATGGAAAGAAAACAGGCTCTGTAGTCAGGAGAGGTTAGTTCCAATTCTACCTCGGATGCTTACTACCTTTATGACTTTAGGAACATTCTCTCAACCTTCCTCAGTTTCTCATTTATAAAATGAGGACATTGAACTAGATGGATCAGGAGTTATTGACTTGGGGTCCATGAACATATAGGTCTCTTTCCTTTTTTCTTTGATCTCTTTGAGATATAGATGTGGCAGTGGTGTTGTTTGGTCAGAGTGTATGCACAATTCTATAGCCTTTTGGGGACAGTTCCAAAATGTCCTTCAGAATGGTTGGACTAGGGGGCAGCTAGGTGGCACAGTGGATAGAGCATGAGCCCTGGATTTAGGAGGACCTGTGTTCAAATCTGGCCTCAGACACATAACACTTACTAGCTGTGTGACCCTAGGCAAGTCACTTAACCCCATTGCCTAACCAAAAAAACAAACAAACAAACAAAAAAACAGAATAGTTGGACCAGTTCAGTATTCCACACGCAGTCCTTTAACGTACCTATTTTCCCCTCATCCCCTCCAGCATTTGTCATTTCTGATAGGTGTAAGATGGTCAGGTTAGTGAATTTCAAAAGGAACTCGGAAAGTCTACATGTGACATCAGGTTCTCCTGGTTCCAAACCTTCCAATAAGTAAAGACAATGTATGAGAAAAAAAAAAAAAGAACCCAGGAATTGGTCAGAAAGTCTCCATTTGAGTCCCAGGTCTGTTTCTGACAAGTTATGTGACATTTGGAAAGTCTCTAAGCTCCCAGTTGCCTTATCTTTAAAATGGGAATGACAAAATCTATACTAAGACCATTGATTTAAAGCTGCATGGAACCTCAGAAGTCCAACCTCTTCAATTTTACAGATAGGGAAACCGAGGCCCACTGAGGTCAAGTGACTTGCCTAAGGTTAACCAAGTAGGAAATGGCAGATCCAGGATTCAAGTTCAGGTTCTTTGACTTTTGGTTCAGTACTAACTCTATTGTGCCCCTGCTACTTCATAGGATTATCATGATGGTTAAATGCATGAAAGAGTGCTGCGTAAACGATGAAGCATTTTGCAAATGTGAGCAGCATGGTATAGTGCCTGAATCTGGCATCTCAGAGGATATTTGATCAAAACCCAGCTCTGCTAATTAATTCTTGTGTGACCTTGGGCAAATTATTTAACTTCTTTGACCTCTAGTTCCCTCATCGGCAAAAGGAGTCTGGTACAGATGGAATGGAAAATGCACTGAATTTGGAGTCATGGTATCTATCTGTATCATTCAGTCAGTCAATAAAAATCCGTGAAGTATCTGCTATGCACTAGGCACTATGTTAAGGGCTGGGGTTACAAAGAAGGGCAAATGTCAGTCTACTCTTAAGGAGCTCACTATCTTATGGAGGAGACAACAAGCAAAATGTAGAAACAAGCTATAAAGAGCATAAATAGGAAACAATTAAGGGAGAGAAGGCACTGGAATTAAAGGGGTTTCAGATGGGATTTTATCGGCTTTTGAAAAGCTTGGAGGCAGAGATGAGGAAGGAGAGCATTTCAGACACAGGGGACAACCAGAAAAAATGCCTAGAACTGGAAAATGGAGTGTCTTGTCTGAGAAACAAGGATGCTAATGTCATTGGATCAAAAAAGGACATGGAGGTGGGGGGTAGGTAGGGTGGGGTATGGCGTAAGAAGACTGGAAAGGTAGGGGAGACCAGGGGATAAAGGCTTTTGGATGCCAAACAGATGTGATGTGGGGAAAGTGGCTTAATGTCTCTGGACCTCAGTTTCCTCATCTGTGAAACGGGGGGAGGGAGGTTAGACAGAAGGAAAAAGGAACAAACATTTATCAAGCGTCTCGTGTGTGCCAAACATAGCACTTAGTGCTTTACAAATATTATCTCATTTGATAGGGGGATAGATAGCTCCTGAGGTCCCTTCCAGTTCTAAAGCCTTAAATCTGTATTTTCACCAGAATTGTTATTATTATTATACCTACACCAGAAGCACCTTGAGTGCTTCCCTGTACATGCATATGCACGCACATGCATGCCTACACACACACACACACATAAACACACACAACATTCACCACAAGGTTGGAGAATACTGAATTATATTAAACATCACTACACTAAAAAGTGTAGCAAAAATCCCAGCTAACTTTACAATATTTGACTTTCTAGAAAAAGAAGCATTTACACACAATAACTGACCTATTAGGAGTCCTATGTCTTTCTGAACTGAAAATTAATATCACTGTCTCAAGCACCCACAGCTTCAAAGAGTAAGGTAACTGTTCCACAAGTCTGAGTGATCTGCTTATGGGATTCCTCAAAGATGCTCAGGGGTTCTAATGATAAAAGTCTGATTCGTGATTATCTGGTACTTTTGACTCTCTCCAGCATTCTCAGACATTTCCAAGAAATGTCCCATGTGCATCTGTTACCATCATGACTGGTCCTTTAGGGAAGTAATTGTACAGTATGAGAGGAAGTGTGCTGCCCTGAAAAAAGAAAAAAAAGGCAAGACTTGGAGAAGCCTGGCTTAAAATCCTGGCTCTGACATTAAGTAGCGGAGACAACATGGGTGAATCACTTTAGCCTTCCTGAGCCTAGGTTTCCCCATTTGTAAAATGGACACAATTCCTAAAGTATGATGAAAGTGCTTCGTAACCATGAAGAGTTATATAAATGTAGATTAGGAACTGAACCTGTGATTTCATTGGTGGAGGCAAGAGTGTGCTTGAACCAACTGTATCAGCTTGGAAGTGGTCATTGTTAAAGATTCATTGTAAGCATCTACACATCAGAAATCAGCAAACGCTACAAATCATGGCTTCATTTATGATTTTGTTGATCATTTAGATTTAAGAAAGTGAGGGAGAAAATGTAAATAAAACAGATTAACCTTTTAAAAAGTGGGTCCTATGTACATGTTTCTGTTTTTGCCTCAAAGAGCCAATCATTGAACATTTATTTAAAACACATCTCTCATTATAGGGAAGACCTCAATAAACAAACTCCTTTTCCTAATACAAATCAGAACTTTCTTGGCAACTTATAATCTTTTTTTTTTTTTGGTGAGGCAATTGGGGTTAAGTGACTTGTCCAGGGTTACACAACTAGTATCAAGTGTCTGAGGCTGGATTTCAACTTAGGTCCTCCTGAGTCTAGGGCCAGTACTCTATCTACTGTACCACCTAGCTGCCCTCTAAGTTGTGGTCTTAAAGAATTGCCTAGAATACTAAGACGTTAAGTGACTTGCCCAAGGTCATGCAACCCATAGGTCACAAGAGCCTAGGTCTTCCTGGTTCTAAGACTAGGTCTCTATTCACTATGACCCACTCCCTGTAAATAGTTACAGAATAGAGAGGAAGGGGCAAAAAAGGGGAAGGGAAAAGACGAAAAGGAAAAGTGTAGGAAAGAAACTGAGTCTTTCGGAAGGGCAATACCAAATAGCAACTCCAGAGGGTAGGGTAGACCAAGTAGAAGATTCTTGCATTGGCGATGAGGAAATCTGGTAAACAAAGAAGACTGTTGCTGCTTTTAAAAGAGACCAGATGAATTAAGAGCAGTGTAGGGGGAGGTGTGTGTGTGTGTGTGTGTGTGTGTGTGTGTGTGTGTGTGTGTGTGCGCTCCTTTGGCAGTCTGGTGAATCTTACAGACTCCTCAGAAGAATGTTTATAAATAAATGCTTTATGCACACCATCAAAGTATGGATAAAAATAAAATGCATCAGATTGCAGAGGAAAGCAATTATATTGAAATGCAGCCATCAAAATACTTTTTTAAATCCATGGACCCCAGATTAAGAACCCCTACCTTAGAGATTATTCAACATAATTCTTTTATTTTATAGATAAGAGAACAGAGGTCCTGAGAGGCTTAGGGGCTTGTCTAACCTAATTAGTGACAAATAGAGTTAGACTTAGGTTAACTGACTCCAAATCCAGTTGTTTTTCTACTATACCGTGTTCTAAGAAACTTTACAATTGTACATATTTTTTTAGAAAAAAAAACCCTCCTCCCGAGCTAACAGTGTTTTTCCACAACTATAAATTACAAATTAAACAAACCTATGAATTTCTCAGAATTTGTTCAATATATATTTATATATTTGTTACTTTTGGTCTTTTAAGCCACAGAATTTCACAGGACATAAAGACATAATGTCAAATGTTTAACCCAGGGCTTTGTTTGTACTCCTTCATTTGCTGATGCTGAATAGGTAAAATCTTACAGGTATTGAATAGAGTTGAATTGAATAAACTTATGAGAAGAAAAAGAATGAGTGTCTTGTAGTGGGAATTCTTTGGGGGCAGGAATTCTTAACCCTTTTTCGTGATGTGAATTCCTTTGATAGTCTGGTGCAACTCATGGACATCTTCTCAGGTCACTGAGGTCCTTGCCAACTTTAAAATTATGCGAAGGTGCTTTGATACCGTTTCTTGCATTACAACCATTAATCTAGGACTAAAAGAGACCTTAGAAGTTATTTAGCCTAACATCCTCATTTTAAAGATGAGCAGTCAGAACAGGTAGGTGGCACAGTGGATGGAGCACCAGCCCTGGAGTCAGGGGGACTTGAGTTCAAATCCAGCCTCAGACACTTCCTTAGCCATGTGATCCTGAGCAAGTCTTTTATTCCGATTGCCTCTAAAAAACAAAAACTGAGCAATCTTAGGCCCAGGGAAGTTAAGGGACTTGCCCAGCTTCCCACAGGAAGAAGCATCAGAGGAGATATTTGAACGTAGGCCCCATGACTGCAAAGCCAGTATTCTTTCCATTGTACCATGCTGCCTCCTTAATCTATATGACTTTGGCCCAGAAATGGCCCCCAAGGAAAGAACTCGTGGTTTTGATGTCTAACCACACTGCCAAATAAACAACTGTGAGTCATGCACGGACAATCTACACTGTAAATAATTCCTCTCTGTCCTCGGGCAGAATGGAGAAATAGAAATCTGTTTTCATTTATCCCATTCATTCACTTTGTGTTGTATATTTACCTACTCAGCAGGAAGGAAAACATAGGCTTCTTCACCAACTCCTGCTCCGACATCCTGTCAAAGACAGGCATGGCATCACCCACAGACAGAGCTGGCTACCCCAAGCCGAGCACACCATCAAAGTGCGCAAAGGCAAAGGTCATCCCAGGCTCAGATGCAGACTCCCCAAATTCTTGTCCCACAAGGCTGATGTTGCCAAACTGTTGGTTGTGAGAGACTTACAAAAGAAAAGATCACTGAAAAAAAGCAAAGATCCTCTAATTGGAGCACCCTCATACTAAATACACTAGGCATCCAAGCTCATATCTGAAGATGCACCTAGAAAAAGCACCCTCATTCTGCGCAATGAATGGCCAGTCACATCTCCAAACTGGCTGTTGAACTTTCCTCCACCCAAATGTATCCCATCTCCAGGCTTATAACCTGGGCTGCCTCATCCTCCCCTCTGCCCTGAACAAGGTACATCTATTAAGAAAAGAGTAGAGCCTCTTCCACCTTTTTCCCAACTTGATTCCCAAAGTCAGCCACTGATGTAGCCAGAGTGAAAATAGGGTATCAGCCCCTTCTTCCTGCTCCAAGAATCCAGCAATTAATTGAAAACATCCAATTCTCCTTCTCTCAGCCCTCACTGTGTTTCAGTCTTTATTTAGGCTTCACTCACTTTCACCTTCTCAACTCCCATGGTCCCCACCAGTTGCCTGGTGCCATATTGCCCTCTATGCTGATAAAGAACTAGAGAGAAATGATCTGAATTTTGTATGTGTTCCTAAGGAAACAAATTCAGCTTCAGTTACTGCAATGGGAGAGATAATCGCATTAGAAAAACAAAGGCTTCTGATTTCTTCTTCAAAGTTCCCATCTGAGCTCCTTGCTGGAAACAAATATTGGTGAATAAAGAAGAAAGCTTCACGCCATCCTATACATATAGTCTGCCTACTGTAATTCTCTTATTCCCAGGAAATCAATAGGAAACCATAGAACAAAGTTATCACCTTATTTGTAGGACGATGGAATCACTGGATGGGAAAGGTCCTCTAGAACCTTTGATTTTTTTTATTATTTTGACAATCATAAAAATATTTTGATAAATGTTTTGATTAAATATTTGATAATTGATTAAATATTTTGATAATTTGAGTATAATTGGTTTCTTTGGTAATCCATTGTATTTTATTTTATGTACTTAAAAACACTAATCTGAAGAGTCCATAGGCTTCACCTGTTAGTCAGTCAGTCAATAAACATTTATTAAGCACCTACTATGTGCCAGGCACTGTAGTAAGCACTGGGGATACAAAAGGAAGCAAAAGACAATCCTTGTCCTCAAGGAGTTCACAATCTAATAGGGAGACAAGGAAGCAGCTATGTACAAACAAGCCATGTACAGAATAAATAGGAAACAATTAACAGAGGGAAGGCGTTAGAATTAAGAAGGGTTGGGAAAGACTTCCTGTAGAAGATGAGATTCTGGTTGGGATTTGAAGTAAAGGAGGAAAGCCAGGAGGTGCAGATGAGGAAGAGCATTCCAGGCTTGGAAGACAGCCAGAGAAAATGCCCAGGGCCAAGAAATGGGGAGTCTTGTTTATGGAAGAGTCAAGAGGCCAATGTCACTGGGTTGAAGAGTCTGTGCTGAGGAGTTAGATCTAAGAAGACTAGAAAAGGTAGGGAGGGACTAGGTTCTAAAGGGCTTTAAATGTCAAACGGAGCATTTTGTATTTGCTCCTGGAGGTGATGGGGCTGACCTGAGCTTTAGGAAAAAATTGCTTTGGTGACTGAATGGAGGAGAATGGACTGCCAAAGGCATGTATGACATGCTGGCCCCTCACCTTTGCCCCTCCCTGGCTCCTTCAGGACTCAGCTTAACTCTCACCTTCTGCAGGAAGCTTTTTCCCAGTTTACCATGTGCCATTAGCTTCTGGAACCTTCTCTTTCACATGCTACAGATATAGATATAGATATACATATACATATACATATACATATACATATACATATACATATACATATACATATACATATACATATACATATACATATACATATACATATACATATACATATACATATACATATACATATAGATAGATATAGATATAGATATAGATATAGATAAATATAGAGATATATATAGATATCTTCTATGTCCCTAGATGTCTATCTTTCCCATTAGAATGCACATTCCCTGAGAGTAAGGACTGTGTTTGGGATTTGGGGGTTTAAGTCTGAATTGTCTTTGTCTTTCAATGTTTTGATTGGCACAGTGCCTGCTATGTGTTGCTGTGTCTGTCTCTTAATGACCCGATGGACCCAACACTTTTAATGGGGTTTTCTTTGCAAAGATACTGGAATGGTTTTCCATTCCTTCTCCAGTGGACTAAGGAAAAGAAGAGGTTAAGTGACTTGGCCAGAGTTACATAGCTAGTGACTGAGACTGGATTTAAACTCAAGTCTTCCTGACCCAAGGCCTAGTGCTCTATCCACTGATCCATCTAGCTGCCTTCTTAGCACAGGGCCAGGTATATAATAAGCACTTAAATGTTTGCTAACTGATTGTTGATTAATTAGAAGTTATCTCACACCTCTCTAGTCTCCAGGCTAGATTTCAACCTCTGCCATCCCAGAAGGATGAAAATGATTTCCTTTGGATAATTTTGTTTGAAGTACTTTCTGTTCATAAAGATACTTTCACCAGTTTTGAGTCAAAGAATGGGCAACAATTATAACATAGTTAATACAGGTTGGTCTGATTTCCAATTCCATACTGTTGGTTCCACTGCAGCCCGTTCGTATCGCCAGTAAAGAGAATTTGGGCATGGATAAAAGGACAGAGAAACAGAAACATACAAAATACTTCCTGGACAGATAGAAGAAAAAGATAATACTTTCAAACAGAAATCACAGAATTGGCATAGAAGCAAGACACAGCAGCTACTAGGGACTGTAATTATCTAGACTCTTCCTAAAAGTCTCATGCCACTAAAATCAAGCAAATTCTTGACTTACCATACTGGCTATTTCAAATCGCAGATCATAGAGAAAGCAAGAAGGGAGATTGCTACTTTAGACCCATTTTCTGATCAACAAGGGAGAATTTTAATGAACTGAAGCACTGGGCATAGTCAGACATGGACAAAATTTTGAGAAATTTTAGTTATATACGGTACATATACGAATATGTAGGTATGCATGCTCAGAGGCTTTATGTATAAACAAGGATTCTTAACCCGGGGTCTATAGACACCCCTTCCCCATCCTGTCCCCCTCACCCCAAAAGAGGCCCATGGATAGATTTCAGGGAGTCTGTGAGCATGGATGGGGAGAAAATTATCTTCTTTTTCATTAACTTCTAACTGAAATCTAAGCATTTCCTTCAACTTTTCAAAAACATTATTCTGAGAAAGGATCCAGACTGCCAAAGAAGCCCATCACACACACACACACACACACACACACACACACACACACACACACACACACACATATGCACATACACAGCCCCAAAAAGAACAATAGGTCAAAACAAATAAGAAGCCCTGAAAACTTAAACTGTGACAACAAAATCACAAATTAGTCCAATGAACTATAAAAAAGAAGAACGACAAAAAGCAAAAAACAAATGATGTGGCTGCTGAGGCGGCTCCTTGGGGAGTTCATATTTGGAAAGGATAGAAGGAGGAACGTGAATTTGAAGACATGACAAAAGAGTATATGTCCAGGTTTATAAGATAATTGTCGGGAAAACTTAAGTCCAGATGGAGCTGAAGACTGAGGGGAAAAATACTAAGAACCAAAAAGGAAGAGGTTTTCTTTTCTTTTTTTTTTTTATATTTAAACTATGTTCAGAGCAAAAGGATAATGGAAGAAACATTTTCAGACATGGGACAAATGTTGTAAAGAGAACCGACCACAAAGGGAAAGCAAATTACCCAAATCCTATTTTGTTTCCATCTTCCATGTCAAGAAAAAGGCAGACCTTCCTTCACTTCAATACATCAGCGGTTCTGTGATCTTCCAGATGTGGGCACTCACTCACTCCACTGATACTGGTCATGGTTCATCTGTGTTTCCTCCTCCGACGTCACTCTTGTCTGTTTCTTCCCTGAGAGCCACCTCAGGGGACCCATCCAACGTGCTGGCAGTGTTTATATTTCTGGGATGTCCAGAGAATGCCCAAGAAAATGATGATAGACCTTGAGGTGGAAGAGATCATAGATGTTGTCCAGTCCAATCCTCCTCATTTTAGAGCAGGCCAAGGGAGTGATTTGTCCAAGGTCGAACAGGCAGTAAATTGTTGTTGTTATCGATTGGTCATTTTAATCATGTCCAAACTCTACATGACCCCATTTGGGGCTTCCATGGCAAAGATACTGGAATAGTTTGCCATTTTCTTCTCCAGCTTATTTTACAACTGAGGAAACTGAGGCAAAGAAGGCTAAGTGGCTTACTCAGGGTCACCCAGCTAGTAAGTGTCTGAGGCCAGAGTTGAACTCAGGAAGATGAGTTTTCCTGACTCCAGGTCCAGAAATCTATCCTCTGTGCCACCTGGCTGCCCCATTTGTCATATAGTATTAGTCATAGTGTTAATTAGCTGGGATTAGACATATAATATGTTTTTTGTTGTTGTTTGTCTA
>NW_027555514.1:234827881-235037881 GCF_003287225.1 Phascolarctos cinereus | reverse complement strand
CCTCAGACCAAACACTTGACATGTACTAGCTGTGTGACCCTGGGCAAGTCACTTAACCCCAATTGCCTAAAAAAAAAAATTTAAATAAATAAATAATTGGGGCCATATGGGAAAATATACTTGTCATATCTACAGATAAGGGAAGATTTTATGACCAAACAAGAAATAGAGAGGATTACAGAAAATAAAATAGATAATTTTGATTACACAAAATTAAAAGCCATTTGCACAAACAAAAATAATGCAGCAGAAATCAGGAAAAAAAAAGGAAACTGGAGGGAAATTTACAGCAAGTTTCTCTGATAAAGGCCTCATTTCTCAAATACTTAGAGAACTGAGCCAAATTTATAAAAAATAAGTGCTATTATAAAAATAAGTTGATAAATAGTCAAAGGATATGAACAGACAATTTTCAGAAGAAGAAATCAAAGCTATCATTAGTCACATGAAAAAATGCTCTAAATCACTACTGATTAGAGAAATGCGAATTGAAACAACTGAGATACCACCTCACACCAATCAGATTGGCTAACATGGCAGAAAAGGAAAATGGCAAATGCTGGAAGGGACATAGAAATGTTGGAACACTAATGCACTGCTGGTGAAATTGTGAACTGGTCCAACCATTCTGGAGAACAATTTGCAACTGTGTCCAAAGAACTATAAAACTGTACATACTCTTTGACCCAGCGATACCACTACTGGGTCTGTATCCTAAACAGATCAAAGAAAGGGGGAAAGACCTAGTTGTACAGTATTTTTATAGCAGTCCTTTTTGTGGTGGCAAAGAATTGGAAATAATTGAGGGGATGCCCAACAGTGGGGAATGGCTGAACAAGTTGTGGTATATGATTGTGATGTGATGTGCTATTGTGCTTTAAGAAATGATGAGCAGGATGATTTCAGAAAAACCTGGAAAGACTTATATGAAATGATACAAACTGAAGTACACAGAACCAGGAGAACATTATACATAATAACAGCAATATCGTAAGGATGATCAGCTCTGAAAGACTTAGCTACTCTGATCAAGACAATGATCCAAGACAATGTCAAAGGACCCATGAGGAAAAATGCTATCCACCCCCAAGAGATGGACTTTGAATGCAGATTGAAGCATATTGTTTTAACTTTATTTTGATCATTTTATTTTGTGTTTTCTTTTGTAACATGGCTAATATGGAAATATGTTTTGCACAGCTTCACATGTAAAATCAATATCAAATTGCTTGCTTTCTCACGGAATGGGTAGGGGCAGGTAGGAGGGAGAGAATTTGGAACTCAAAATTAAAAAAAAGAATATTAAAAACATTTACATGAAATTGGGAAATATTTTTAAAAATAAATAAAAATAGTTGTTTTTTTTTAAAGCAAGGATGTGTAGAGGTGAGTGGAGAGATACTCCTAGAAATAAAGGTGATATAAAAGCCAAAGGCATCAATAAAAATAAGGTCTAAAAAAAGAAAGCGGGAACACCAATGAAAAGACTAAAATGAGGCCTAACTAGAAGAAAATTCTGGCAATTAAAGATGACTGACCATGGAACAAGTTGTTTTATGGAGGTAGTGAGTTCTCTGTCACTGAAGTTGTTTGAGCAAAGTAGCCTGTCAGGAATGCTATGGAAGAGACTCCCGAATGGGGTATTAAGTGGTCTTGGAAGACCTCCAAAGATCATTCCCACCAAGAGTCTATGGTTCTGTGATTCAGAGAGTTGGCCCAGTAGGGCCATAAGTGTGTACTTCTGAAACACTGACATCCCCAATTCTACCTGGACGTGTGAACTCATTACATTTCTTACCCAGACAGATTTCTTGCTTTCATGGAAGCCTCAGGAAATATTCTTAGAGGGGGACATTTGGAGAACTGGGACTAACCAGCTTCTATCATGTAATTTTATGTAAGAGGATGTCATAAACTCCAGAACAGTAGAGAACCTGAGTCACCTAAATACCTGGAGTGTATCATTCTTTTACACCAGGGCAAAATGGCTATAAAAAATTGGTGTGTCCAGAGTCTCTTCACTTGATCAGACTATATCCTGGAAACTTCAGAAATCTCATTTCCTTCTAAAGACACCTCCTGCTACTTGAAAGAGAAAGGCTAAGACATTTCCTATTGGTATAGCCTCTCAGAAATAAGGCCCATATTGGCTGCACAATGTAGAGTAGAAAGATGAAGTAAAGAGAGAGTGCCTGGAATTACCAACTAATTCTTGTGTAGACTGGGTACACGAGTAGCCCAATAGGAACAGATGCCCTCCCTTCTTTACCCCACCGTGCCCATCACCTCTTGCTTTGCTCCTTTTACCCCACTAGTTTCTAAAGTTTTAAGCTTACTGTCCCAGGTCATCCCTTAGCAGCAAAGGAGCATATTGCCACCTCAAAGAGAATAGACAAAATAATAAAACTTCCTGGAGAGAATTGGGGGCTCCAGATACAAAAGACTATGAAACATTTAAGAAAGATACTTAGAAAAACAATGTCAGGGCAGCTAGATGGCACAGTGGATAGAGCACTGGCCCTGGATTCAGGAAGACCTGAGTTCAAATCCGACCTCAGACACACAACACTTACTAGCTGTGTGACCTTGGGCAAGTCACTTAACCCCATTGCCCAAAAAAAAAAAAAAAAGAAAGGGAGAAAGAAAGAAAGAAAAACAATGTATACAATAACAACTGCACCGTATAGACAAACAACTATGAAAGACTTAAGAATTCTGATCATCGCAATGACCACCCAGGATTCCAGAGGACCCTTGATGTAGCCTGCTAACCCTCTCCTGAGAGAGATGATGGACACAGGGCGCAGAATGAGACATACATTTGTGGACATGAACAATGAAGAAATTTGTTTTACTAGACTATACATATTTGTTACAAGTTTTTTAAATTGTTTTCCCCCAATGGGGTAGAAAGAAAAAAAAGTATTTTTGTTGATTGAAAAAAAAATTTAATTTTCTTTTTTTTCAAATATAAATGTATTTATTTTTAGTTTTCAATATTCGCTTCCACAAGTTTTTGAGTTCCAAATTTCTCACCTTTCCCCCCACCCCAAGATGGCATGCATTCTGAATACCCCTTCCCCTGGTCTGCCTTCTCTTCTATCTCTCCCCCCTCCCTTCTCTTATCCCCTTCCCCTTCTATTTTCCTGTAGAGCAGGATAGACTTCTGTACCCCATTTCCTGTATTTCTTATTTCCCAGTTGCATGTGAAAACATTTTTTTTAAAACATGTGTTTTTAAAACTTTGAGTTCCAAATTTTCTCCCTTCCTCCCTCCCCACCCACCCTCATTGAAAAGGCAAGCAACTCAATATAGGTTGTACATGTGCAGTTATGCAAAACACTTCCATAGTAGACATGTTGTGAAAAACTAACTCTATTTCCCTTAATCCTATCCTGCCCTCCCATTTATTCTATTCTTTCTTTTGACCCTGTCCCTCCTCAGAAGTATTTACTTCTGATTACCACCTTTCCCAATCTGCCCTCCTCTCTATCACCCCCTGCTCTCTTGTCCCCTTCTCCCCCTATTTTCCTGTAGGGTAAGACAGATTTCCATACCCAATTGAATGTGTATGTTATTCTCTCCTTAAGCCAAATCCTATGAGAATAAGATTCCCTCATTCCCTCTCACCTTCCCCTGTTTCCCCTCCACTGTGAGAGACTTTTCTTTTCTGTTTTTTTTTGTGAGATAATTTACCCCATTCTACCTCTCCCTTTCTTCTCCGAGTATCATCCTCTCTCATCCCTTAATTTTATTCTCCAGATATGACCCCTTAATCTTCAACTCACCCTGTGCCCTCTATCTATCTATCTATATACACATACATACAATTTTTTTCCTTCAACTACCCTAATACTGACAAAGTTCTCATGAGTTACAAATATCATCTTTCCATGCAGGAATGTAAACAGTTCAATCTTAATAAGTCTCTTATGATTTCTCTTTCCTGTTTACCTCTTCATGTTCCACTGGAGTCCTGTATTTGAAAGTCAAATTTTCTGTTTAGCTCTGTTCTTTTCATCAGGAATGCTTGAAAGTCCTCTATTTCACTGAATGACCATTTTTTCCCCTGAAGGATTATACTCAGTTTTGCTGGGTAGGTGATTCTTGGTTGTAATCCTATCTCCTTTGCCCTCCGGAATATTATATTCCATGCCCTGTGGTCCTTTAATGTAGAAGCTGCTAAATCTTGTGTTATCCTGATTGTGTTTCCACAGTACTTGAATTGTTTCCTTCTGGCAGCTTGTAATATTTTCTCCTTGACCTGGGAACTCTGGAATTTGGCTACAATATTCCTAGGAGTTTTCCTTTGGGGATCTCTTTCAGGAGGAGATCTGTGGATTCTTTCAATTTCTATTTTGCCCTCTGGTTCTAAAATATCAGGGCAGTTTTCCTTGATAATTTCTTGAAAGATGATGTCTAGGCTCTTTTTTTGATCATGGCTTTCAGATAGTCCAATAATTTTTAAATTCTCTCTCCTGGATCTATTTTCCAGGTCAGTTGTTTTTCCAATGAGATATTTCACATTGTTCTCTAATTTTTCATTCTTTTGGATTTTACTGTGTCTTGATTTCTCATAAAGTCACTATCTTCCAATTGCTCTATCCTAATTTTTAAGGAAGTATTTTCTTCAGTAATCTTTTGGACTTCCTTTTCCATTTGGCCAATTTTTCTTTTTAGGGCATTTCTCCTCATTGGCTTTTTGGACCTCTTTTGCCATTTGGGTTAGGCTATTTTTTAAGGTGTTATTTTCTTCAGTATTTTTTTGGGTCTCCTTTAGCAAGCTGTTGACTTGTTTTTCATGATTTTCTTGCATCACTCTCATTTCTCTTCCCAGTTTTTCCTCTACTTCCCTTACTTGCTTCTCAAAATCCCTTTTGAGCCCTTCCAAGGCCTGGGACTGATTCATATTTTTTTGGAGGCTTTGGATGTAGGAGCTTTGACTTTGTTGTCTTCTTCTGGGTGTATATTTTGATCTTCTTTGTCACCAAAGTAAGATAATATAGTCTGACTCTTTTTGTGCTGCTTGCTCATGATCCCAGCCAATTACTTGAGTTTTAAACTCTTTGTTAAGGTAAGAGTCTGCTTCCAATGTGGAGAGTGTACTGTCCCAAGCTTCAGGGGTTTGTGTAGCTGTTTTCAGAGATACTTGTAGGGACCTGTAAATTTTCAGTTCTTCCAAGGTGGTATGATAAGGGGCGAGGTGTTTACTCCTTTCCTGGCCTGTGAGCACAGGTATTCCTTTCTGTCCTGTAACTGTGAGGAGGGGTTTCTCTCCCCAGCCACTACAAGCTCCACCAAGCGCGTGCTCCTCCTCACCCCAGCACCACTGCCAGAACTGTGACCCAGATCCAAACACGGGCAAAGCAAGAGATTCCTGCCTCAGCACTGGCAAAGAGACCCCTGCAGCCCCTCTCTGATCAGCCATTGGATTCCCCCTCAGTCTGTGGGCCGGAAGCTCGGGAAGCAGCTGCCCCCCCCCAGGGCCACACTCTTGGGGAATGGAGCTGAAACCCCGCCTTCCTCTCTGACCACCGACAGAAACAGACTTTTCCCACTGACCTTCTAAGTTGTCTTTGGCATTCATGGATTGAGGAGTCTGGAAACCTCCACAGCTGCCCGCGATTCAGTCCTCTGAGGCCAGCTCCAGGTTTGCTGCGGCCCACATGCCCACGCTGCGCTGCGCTCCCAGCCCGGCGCAATACACCTTTCTGATCAATCATCCAGGTTGTCTTGGGCTGGAAATTTGTTTCACTCTGTCTTTTTGTGGGTTCTGCTGCTTCAGAATTTGTTTAGAGATTTTTTTTATGAGTATTTGGAGGGGTTTGGGGGAGAGCTCAAGCAAGTCACTGCTTTCACTCTGCCATCTTGGCTCCGCCCCCCTAATTTTCTTTGAAAGAAAAAAAGAAGGAAGGAAGGAAGAAAAAGGAAAGAAGTGCATTCAAGTCCCTAATTAAACCTACTTTCAGCAACACACCTTCCCAACAGGCAAGGTCACTTAAAGGAGCCATCTCTTCATCATTTAAGAGCCTGCCTAGAGGTCCCAACCACATCACTTCGTTACTCCATGCCTTGCTGATACAATAATCTGATGAGACCCAGAAGTTGAATGATCCTGTATCAAACACCACGGTGAAATTCTGAGATGCAGTGTCAATACAGACTGCATCATAACACTGAACCTGGGAAATGCACCACTCAGTGAGTATCATGTGAGAAAACACGACCCTGATTCCCTCTCTTTCTTTTAGTCTGCATCTGCAAGTTTAATCAAGATCTATTATCTTGTAGCAGAAATCTCCATTCTCACTTTCTTTTAGAAATTATTACGGTACTTGGGTCAGTATGGTAACATAAACTTCACTCCAAAAAAGCAGCAATGGCCACAATCCTGGGGGACTCCTGGTGTGGAAATTCCCTCTGCTGATACAAACTAGCAACTCCTCTAACACTGTCTTTTAGAAGATTATCCACATCATTGAAAGGTTAAAGGACCTGCCTATAGCCATACAGCTAGTGTGTGTGAGAAGCAGGAC
Organism: Phascolarctos cinereus; assembly: GCF_003287225.1. NCBI lineage: Eukaryota > Metazoa > Chordata > Mammalia > Diprotodontia > Phascolarctidae > Phascolarctos > Phascolarctos cinereus. Next base: position 235,031,345 of record NW_027555514.1, on the reverse strand, counting down.
ACAAGCCCAGGTCTTCCTAACTCCAAGGCTGGTCTTCTATCCCCTGCATCAGTCAGCCTGGCATTCATTACATGCCTCATATTCCTCAAATCCAGAAACTGATAGAATTTTCTAGAAGAATAAAAGATATATGTATGTCTTAAAGTTTCAGTTTAATCTCTTTAAGTCATGTTTCTTCACAATTTTTTTTGGGGGGGAGGCAATTGGTGTTAAGTGACTTGCCCAGGCTCACACAGCTAGTGAGTATCATATCTCTTATCACCAGATGTGTCCCAAAGTCAGTGGGTTCTCTGGATTTGAACTCAGGTCCTCCTGACTCCAGGGCCAGTGCTTTCTCTCCTGCGCACCTAGTTGGCCCGTCTGGCAATTTTCAATCCACTGCTTTTTCACCATCATGTCATTTAAAGGTAGAAGTGACTAGAGAGATGATTGCGTTTTGCAGAGAAAGGAACAATCTCAAAGGGAAAATGACTTGCCCAAAGTCACAGAGATAAAATATCATAAAATCTAGATTCAAATGCAAATCTTTTGACTGCAAATTCTACGTTCTTTCTATTATATCATACAATACATATCTAATATGTAGGCTGTTTTTTTTTTTCCTGTTTGGGGACTGACTGCTCTGTCTTCCCAGTTCTCCATGGCTCCTTTTCCCTGATTTCTTTTCTTCTTCTAGGGGAGGCCTGTCTCCCCAGCTGCTAATGCCTTCCCTTTTCAAATCATCTTCCTCTGTATATAATTCCTGTATAGTTAATTGTTTGCATTCTTTTCTCCCCAGCTAGAATTCATGCTCCATGAAGGCAGGTACTATGTTTTTGTTTTTATTCATATCCCCAGTGCTAATGCAGTATCTGGAACATAGTGATTTATTAATAAATGCTCGCTGACTGACTGACACATAATAATGTGACAGTTTTGATACCCAAAGGGAAGGGAGACAGTTGAATCGACTAAACCTGAAGATGAGAGTCATGGTTTTTAATGGACAATTAATGTGTTATCTGTGATAATATATCCTGTCATATGATAAACAATTTCACTCTTTTATGCTAAATAACCTCACAAGTTTGTTGTGTGTAATCCAGTTTCTGAAAGGAAAAAAAAAGGGTGAAGGGAGAATATATGCACGAAGGAAATAAAATCCCTAACAAATAGATCATATATACATACATATATACATAAACACATGCGTACATACATCATTCATTAATCATGTATTATTGGCAGGACATGTGCTTACTGTGACTGGTCAAATATGGTTATGAGTGGGACCACCAATATTTCCCATTCCTTTTGTGGGGGTGAGGGAGTCCTATTAAAGTGAGTTTCTGCTTCATGTCTGATGTTTGATGAAAAACACTTCAATTGTGATGTGACTCTTGGCCCCCATAGAAGGCTCTTGGGTCTGGAATGCTGCTATGGGCGTACTTGGAATCCATAGCAGGAAGCTTATCACCAGATGTGTCCCAAAGTCAATGGGTTCCCTGGAAGAAGCTTTTCCAATGTGTTGATAGAGCTTCACACTGTCCTATTTTTAGGAAAAGGTATTCTTGCCCTGACCTGCTGACAAAAGAGTGAGCCTGTTTCTGTCATAAGGCAGAGTCAGGATCCAAAAAGGCTCAACAGGCTAGATTTCCCTTGAAATGTAATCGGGAAAATATCAAATCCGACTTCATGAGTACCAGATGAGGGAAGCATGGCCTGAGAGTAGTTTATCTAATAACTATCTACATTTCTTAGTGGCCTGAGTCCTTAGTGGACTCAATGAGAGTCAATACTGTGGTATAACAGCCCAGAAACTTAAAACAATCTTGGGTTGCATCAAAAGAAGCATAGCTTCCAGGAATAAGGAGGTGCTAGTCCTATTATGGGCAGCTAGTAGCAGAATAGATAGAGCACTGAGCCTGGTGTCAGAAAGACCTGAATTCAAATTCAACTTCAGACACTTACTAGCTGTGTGAGCCTGGGGAAGTTCCTTAACTCTGTTTGCTTCAGTTTCCTCATCTGTAAAATGAGCTGGAGAAGGAAATGGCAAACCACTCCAGTATCTTTGCCAAGAAAACCCCAAATGGGGTCACAAAGAGTCAGACACGACTGAAAAACGACTAAACTTCATCAGTCCTATTGTCTTTGGTTCAGTTCTGAACAACACTTTTTTTTGTATTCTGAGTTTTTTTTACCATTTAAGACTATATTTTCCCAATAATATGCAAAGACAGTTTTCAACATTTCCTTTAACAAGATTTTGAGTTCCAAATTTTTTTCTCCCTCCTTTCCACCAGCCCCTCCAAGATGGCATGCAATTTGATATACGGTATATATGTACAATAAAATTAAACATATTTCCACATTAGTCATGTTGTGAAAGAAGAATCAAAACAAAAGGGGGGAACCATGAGAAAGAAAAAAAAGAGAGACAATAGTATGCTTCAATCTGCATTCAAACTACATAGTTCTTTATCTGGATGTGGGCAGCATTGTCCATCATGAGTCCCTTGGAATTATCTTAAATCATTGCATTGCTGAAAGAGCTAAGTCTATCAAAGCTGGTCATCACACAATGTTGCTGTTACTGTGTACAATGTTCTTCTGGCTCTTTGAGCAGCACTTTTTAAGAGGGCAAGGATTTGGAAAGCAACCATACGAGGACAACCAGTATGGTAAAAAAAAAAAAAAAGCTCTGGCTCATACCACGTGAGGGCTCCTTGATAGAAATGAGGGTGTTTAGCCTGGAGAAGAAAAGATTCGGGAAACAAAAGCAGTCAACAAGTATTTGAAAAGCAATGGCACTAGAAGAGAGATTTGATCTGTTCTGTTTGGCCCCAAAGAGTGGAACTAGGAATATTAACGTAAGTGGAAAAAAGGCAAATTTGGGCTTCCAAACAAATAAAGCTATCACAAAGTATTACGGGCTACCCGTGGGGAGGGAGGGTGTAGTGGGTGAGCCATCATTAATTAATCAATGAGCATTTATTAAGCATCTACGTACTTGTTGCTGGAAATACCAAGACAAAATAAAATCATTCCTGCCCTCAAGGAGCTTACATTCTATTGGAAGAGACTTCATTCAAGTCCTTCAAGCAAAGGCTGAATGACCATATGTCAGATGTGTGGTAGAAAAAAATTCTTCTTCAGGTATGAGTTGGACTAGAAGATTCCTGAAGTTGCTCCCAAAGAGCTGAAATTTTGTGATGTTGTGACCCAGTTTCTTGCTTTAAATGCCATCCAACTAATACGTGATTATGGATCCCAACTTTTGAGACACAGATGCTTGGAGGGAGGAGGTGAAGGCTTTCTCAGAGTTATTATCCGTAGAATCGGTATCCATCATCCATGTAGTATCAGTGGAGCCTAATAGTAAGATGGCAATCATGTTGGGTGGAAGGGGCAGGTCTGCAAAATATTTTGATATTCAGAAGGAGTCTTCTTGCTTGAAAAGGGTTGGACCTATGATATGGATAATTCTCCATGAAGAGGTGACCTTTACTTCCTTAGGAATTTGACTCAAGTATTTTTAATAAGAGAGAATACATAGAAGAGGTTGGCATCTGCCTCCTCATCGTTGGTGAATCCATCTTACCCTGGTACTCTGTTTCAGGAACAGGAAAACACAGTATTTTAATATATTCTTCCACCAACAGTGGCGTGCTAAAGAAAATGTCAACATTTCTAATGGTGCCCCTTGAGTGTTTCAATTACTTGAGGTGGGAAGAAGGGAGGGAAGGGAATAAATATCATCCTTAGCCATGCCATCCCAATGGATCCTAGGGGTCCAAGGTAAAGCCTGGCTTGCCAGGCTCTGCTGCAGAGATCAGTCACATGGGAAGCCCAAACCAATAGGCTCACCCAATGTCCCTGACTAGAAGGGCTTTAGTCAGACTCAAGCCAAAAACCTCAGGCATGTAGCCAAGTAAGTAGACACTCAACTGATTGTATACCACTTTCTATCGCTAGTTCATCTTCTCCAGGATCATAGATTCAGAGCTGAAAGAAACCTTGGAGATCATTGAGTCCAATTTCTTAATTTCACAAATGAGGAAACTGAGGCACAGAGGGCAGTGTCACATAGCTAGTAACTGACGGAAGCAGGATTTGAACTCTAGTTTTCCTGACACAAAGGCAAGTGCTCTCTCCACTATACCATTGAGCTGCCTATTTCAGATGAACAATCAAGGCTTACTAACCTAAAGTGGAGAACTAAGTACAATTTCCCTCTCTGAAAAGAGAAATGATTGGTATTTAGTCTTTAGATTGGCCTTATGTACCCATAGAAGACTTAAGCTGTTGCTGCTGTGGTAGGATAGAAGGGGTCTCTAAAAGCACCCAAAACACTCTACTACCATTGGGGTGGTTTTTTTTAATTTTTTAATTTTTTCCATATGCTTTTGAGTTGAAAATTTTTCTCCCTTTTCCTCCCCCCCACCCTCCCCAAGATGGCTCACAATCTGATATAGGCTTTACATTTACGTACCCATTAAACATATTTTCACATTAGTGAAGTTGTAAGTAAAAATTAAAACCAATAGGAGGAACCATCTACTACCATTGTTGTGTTGTGATTGTTTTTCTTCTTCTTCTTCTTTTTCCTCTTCTGTCATTTCAGTCATGTTCAACTCTTCATGACCCCACTTGGGTTTTCTTGGCAATGATATTGGAGTGGTTTACCATTTCCTTCTCTAGCTCATTTTACAGATGAGGAAACTGAAGCAAACAAGGTTAACTGACTTGTCTCGAATTCTCCTACTGGCCTACCATACCAATAGCCTAAAATTCCTACAACTATTATATTTAGAAAACCTCTGTTGATATGTAAGTATTTTAGCTGACAGGGGAAATAACATATTAACATTAGTAAGGATATATTAACAGAATTGGTAGAGTGTTTTTTTTTTCAGTTCATTTAACCAAAATCTTAGAAAGCAAGGTCCAGAAGGAATAAGACAAAGAATAATTAAATTTAGTGGGAAGGAAGGTAAAATGATGAAGGAGACAAAGTTTTCCTTTTGTGGCCTTCCTGGGAACCCTACTCCTCCCAGACTTACATGGCTTCAGGATCTAAGGCTCTCATGGTTCTTGTCTACCACCAACTTCTCCTTCCTCCCCAGGAAAAGCAGATCTGAGGAGTCACAAATACTTTAGTGGGAAGAGGCATCACAAGAATATTTGAATGTTAAGTAGAGACTGGAGCTCCATTTGTGATTTCAGTGGTATAAGGAACCTTCAAGTAAGGAAATCCCCTCTACTAAATCTGCTAAGGCACCTTCTTCGCAATGTATAGGTTCCTAGAACACAGAGAGGCTAAGTTACTTGCCTAGCAGCCAACAGGATTTGAACTCAGATCTTGCTGGCTTCAGGGCTAGCTCTCTGTCTCCTATGTTCTGCTGCCTTGAATTTCAAGAGAGAAGTTAAAAGAATGAACTTTTAATAACAGAATTTCAGGCAGTATGGGAGCTATTACAAGGAGACTATAAACGTGTCTGGCACCAATTTAATCACACTATACAGGATTAGTTGTTCCACTTCTTTATATGGCCAGCCCCGAATAGCTAGATGTTGTGGTGGATTTAGCTGTGGGCCTAGAGTCCAGAAGACTTGATCAAGTTAAAATCTAGCCATGGACATGAAATAGCTGTGTGACCCCAGGCAAGTCACTTAACCTCTGTCTGCCTTGGATTCCTTAGCTCTAAAACGGGGATCATAATGCCTCCCAGAGTCATTGTGAGCATCATCTGAGATGTTTGCAAAGCACTTGGCACAGCAGCCACTTAATAAATGCTTGTTTCCTTCCTCTAGGATGACCTCGTCCAGAAAGGTCTTAGAACCTGGGGCCCTGCACAGAAAAGACAGTTCCAGGTAGGACAACACAGTAAAAGGGCTGGGGAATCTTGGAGGCAGTATGATGTAAAACAGAGTTATCAAAAACACAGGATGTGGCCCACAGCACTGCCTGGTGTGGTCTGAACCAGAATAAAATGTAATCGAGAGATATTTAACAAAATAAATAAATTAATACAAAATAAATCAACAGTGGTTTTCTAAGTCAGTATGTGGTCCACAGGGATCTTTACGTACAGTTTAGATGACCCTGCTTATATTGGAATTTGACACCACTAATGTAGAAGAAAAAGTGATTGACTTGACTGATTTGGAGTCAAGAAGATCAAGGGTCCAGTCCCATACTTACTAGCTGTGTGAGCTGGGGGCCAGTTTCTTAATCTCTGTGTGTCTCAGTTTTCTTCTTCTATAAAAAGGACATAACAATAACACCTACCATACAAGGTTGTTGAGAGCGTCAAACGAGATAATAGACATTAAATACTTTGCAAACCTCAGATGTATACATCTTAGCTATTGTAATAATGTCTTTAAAAGGAAGATGGAGATACCTCCAAAGACAAGCTTTTTAGTCAAAGTGGTGCAACTATTGACACAGTCTGACCCTTTCCATGTCTTGTATCCTTTCACTTCTTAAAACAGAAGAAAACAACTACCTTCCCTGATCGCCTATCACTGCTGAACAAATAAACCTCAGGTATTATGGATTCTCAAAAAATATAAAGCCATAACAACTGGAGATAATCCAGTCTGTGAACCTATCCAGTTATAGGCTTGTTGATTTAGAACCGGAAATTACTATATAGGTCATGTAATCAAGCTCAGTCATTTTATAGATGAGGAAACTGAAACCAAGAGAAGTTTAAATGACTCATTTGAAGTCACATAAGAAGTAGCAAACCCAAGCTTTGAGCACCAAATTCAGTACTGTGTCCACCAAAATACCTGTAGTTATTAGCATATTATATTCCTTGTTCGTTTTGGGACATAAAAATTACATTCATGTAATCAGAAAGCTGTTCTCTCACCGATCTAGCTGGTAAAAATCACTTCCCAAGGGAAGTATTATAGGTACCTTCTAGCAAAGAGTTCAGGTTGGTGTTCTCTCAAAAATTCCCCCAGAATTCCTGCTTCTTGAAGATGACTCCTAATGGCTTTAAAGCAAACCAGAGAAATCCTGAGAAAAGAGAGCATAAGCAGTGAGAAGGATGGTGGCCCAAATTCCCACTGTGGGTTTCTGTTCGCGCATTCAGTAACCAGCTGAAGGTAAGGAATTTGCATGCAGCAATCTTTCTGGGAAGGAATGTTGTCTACCCCATTAGGATGGAAGCTCCTTGAGGTGAGGCACTGTTTCCTTTGCTTGCATTTGTATCCCTACCACTTACTACAGTATTTGGCACACAGAAAAGGCTTAATACGTGCTTGTTGACTTGACTTGGTATGGAAAAGAAAGAGAGAAAACGAGAATACCCCAGGCTGTAATATGTGAGGGGCTGGGTGTTTTCTTTTCTTTTCTTTTGGTTTGGGTTTATTTTCTACCTCTCCAGGCCTACAGCGGACTGAAGCCAAACCAGAGCCAATCAGAGCAGCCTCATGGTTTCCAGGTTAGTGATCTTCCCGTCCTAACTCCCCTCTTGTTTATAGTTCATTAGATCCCTGAGGGCTATGCAGCTGGTGGATCAGCTCCAAGCAGTCATAAGTTTGGCAGCCTCCCTGACCCATGTAGGCTGGACCTGACCACATGCAAGAATAAATATTGACATGCATTCAAGATGCCAAATGGTATTCAGGAGGATAGACAAGGCCATGGAATGTCCCCAAAGATCCGTAGCACACTATTTCCTAAGTTCAGTGAGTATCTAAGCAATATATAGTCCTAGCAGGTGATACAAAGGGCATGGATTTGGAGCAAATGACTTGGGTTTGAATCTTGGCTGTGACATCTACCAGTTGTGTGACCTCTCCGAGCTCCAGTTTCCTCATCTGTAAAATGGAGGCACCTTAGGGCAATGGAGAGGTTGTAATACTTTACAAACATGGAATTATGAAGGAGAAAAGGTAGGATGTCATAAAAGAAATGCGTGAGCCAAAAAAAAAATGGCCTGCTTGTGTGGAGAGAGCAAGGAATCACTGATTGGCAACCTTAATACTCCTCTGGTATCTTCCACCTGTCAAAGAGGAAGTGGTCCCTATCAAGACAGGTCAACAAACATTTGTGAAGCATTTACTATGTGCCTGTTGGTTTTTCAGTTTGCAGGCTAGGTTTTTATTCTTTTTATATTCTATAATATAATATCATATGTTATGTGATATTATATAATATATTTTATATTCTTTTTATACTTCGGCTTTCAATTGTTCTTCTTTTTCCCCTTGATAATCCTCTTCACTCTTCAGCATTAACCCTTTCTGCTCCTTACAGACCCCAGAAGATGGGCTGCTGAGTTCTCTGCTTCCTTGCATTAGAGACATGTGGCCCAGATCGTTGTCTTGAGTAACCTCTGAGGAGGGGGAGGTTGGCCCCAGGTGAGCTTCCAGACCCCTTTGCCTCAGGCCTAATACTCTTCAGGGGTGGGGAGCCTGCGGCCTCAAGGCCACTTGTGGCCCTCTACGTCCTCAAGTGTGGTTCTCTGACTGCAGTCATTGCAGGTTCCTCGCCCCTGGCTCTGTTTTATGCTCTGAGGGCTAATATCTTCTGGCTTGTCTTAGTCTTCACCTCCCCTCCTCCTTTTCTTCATGTGGCTGGGTGAAATGCATGGCTTTTGCTTCTTCTTTTTGTTTGTTTGTTTTTGGCTAGGCAGTGGGGTTAAGTTACTTGCCCAGGGTCACACAGCTAGTATTATGTGCCTGAGGCCATATTTGAACTCAGGTCCTCCTGACTTCAGGGTCAGTGCTCTATCCACTGCACCGCCTAGCTGCCCTATGGCTTTTGCTTCTTGCGGGGTGTTGGGGATTCCTATAGAGTCACTGCTCTGGGGAATCCCTACAGATAGGGCCTTAAAGCTTGTTTGTGCTGATTGCAGAGGGTGTTATAGAGTCAACTAGAGCTAGGGACACTCTTATTAAGTAATGAAGTTCTCTGGAGTTAGTTTATGAGGTTTTAACCTTGTTCAGAGATTCTGTCCTATTTTATTTATAGTTTCAGCTGATATTACTCTATACTGCTAGCACATAATTCCCTTTTTTAAAATATATTTAATGAGTTGGAGAAGTTGTAGAAAGCCGTAGAAAGGCTTCTTGCTAGTCATATGATCAATAAAACATTATTTACTGAAATAAAGAAAGACATTGAATAAGTCAATGCTTATGGTTATGCTATGCCAACATAATAAAAATGAAGTTACTACCTAAATAAATTTACACATTTACTGCTATATCAATCAAATTACCAAGGAAATACTTTCTAAAACTAGATAAAACAAGAACAGGATTCATTTGGAGGAAAAGAAGGTCTAGAACAGACGTTCCCAAGCTTATTTGGCCACCCCCCCTTTTCAAAAAAAAATTACTCAGCTGCCCCCTGGAAACCTACTTTCTTTAATGAGTTTTTTTTAAAATTTGAGTCATTTCAAAAAAATGTAAAATATTTTTTTAAAAAGATACATCTTAAATTTAATAATTTATTGTAAAGTTGTGAGCTTTTTCCTGCATTGAAATTTTGATGATGCAATATTGCCTCATGTAGCCATACAGTATCATATTGTAAACAAGTCATTACATGCACATATTCCTGCAGATGCATGCTGGACTCCCCAACAATGCGTGATATGCTTACCAATACTGGCTTGTTAAGATCTGTCAGTGGACTTGGCCACTGATCAGTTATAACTTGCATTTTGTGTATTTATTTAGAAAATAACATAATCACTATGACTTAAACTCTGTTATACAACTGATGAAACATGTATAAATGGTTTTTCAAAATTTTCTTCTCTCCTCTTCTGTCTTTATGCTTCCACTTCCCTCTTATTTTTATTAAACACCCCCCAATTGCACCCGAGGCTACTACCTCCCCCTTGGATTACTCCAAGTGCCTAAGGGCCCTTTGGGGCCCTATGGCGATCCAAAGTTCCCACTTTGGGATCCTATGGTGGAATCTCAAGAGAAATAATGGAAAAAAAAGTAAAATTGACAGTTAGGTGGCACAGTGGATAGAGCGCTGAGGCCGGAATCAGAAAGATCTGAGTTCAAATCCGAACTTGGATACTTACTAGCTCTGTGACCCTGGGCAAGCCACTTAACCCTATTTGCCTCAGTTTCCTCATCTATCAAACGAGCTGGAGAAGAAAATGGCAAACTATTCCAGTATCTTTGCCAGCAACACCCCAAATGGGATCACAGTCAGACACAACTGAAACCACAACAAACCATATAAAAGAAAGCTGCATTTTGTTAATAATAAGCAACAGGTGACTCAGAACACCTGGAGTCCATCACCTCTGTCAAGATGCAAGAAATATGGGGCAGCTAGTGGCGCAGTAGATAGAGCTCTCGCCTTGAAGTCAGGAGAACCTGAGTTCAAATCTGGTCTCAGACACACAGCACATACTAGCTGTGTGACCGTAGGCAAGTCAGTTAACCCCAATTGCCTAGCCAAAAGCAAAAAAAAAAAAAAAAAGATGCAAGAAGCATGTTTCATCATCAGTCGTCTCAACTCATGGTTGGTCACCATTGATCAGAGTTCTCAAGTTTTTCAAAGTAATTTTTCTTTACAGTTTTGTAGTCATTGTATAAATTGTTCTCCTGCTCACTTCACTCTGCATCAATTCTCATGTTTCTCTGAATCATTGCTTTTGTCATTTCTTGGGGGCACAATGATATTTCATTATATTCATATATGATAATTTGCTGGGTAAATTGTCAATCCCCAATTGATAGGGAGTCTTAGTTTCTACTTCCTTATTACAATAAAAAAGGGGGGCTGTTATGCATGTTTTTATATATATGGGTCTTTTCTCTCCTTTTGTCTCTACATGCCTAGCAGTAGTATCACTGGGTCAAAGAGTAAACACAATTTGATGACTTTTGACGTATGCAAACTGATTTCCATAATGGCTGGACCAATTCAGAGCTCCATCAACAGTGCATTTGTATGCCTATCAAGTCCAGTCAAGTCAACAAGTATTTACTAAATTCCTACTGTCTGCCAGGCACTGTGCTAAGTGCTGGGGATACAAAGAAAGGCAAAAATAGTCTCTGTTGTCACTGAGGCCATAGTCTAAGAATAATATGCAAACAACAATGGTGAAGGCAGGGACTGTCTTTTGCCACTTTTTGTATCCCCATTTAGCACAGTGCTTAGCACATAGTAAGCACTTAATTATTGATTGATTGAAACAAGATTTATACAGCAAAAATATAGTATAATTTAGAGGTAACATCAATGATAAAGGATAGGATTAAAGGGATCAGGAAAGGCTTCTTGGAGAAGGTGGGATTTTAGCCAGAGACTTGAAGAAAGTCAGAGAAGCCAGGAGGCAGAGATAAGGAGGAAGAGTATTCCAGGGATTGGGGCCAGCTACCTAGAAATGCACAGTATTAGGAGATAGAGGAACAATTAGGAGATGGGGGAACATTTGAGGAACAATGAGGCCAATGTCACTGGATCATGGAGTATGTGGGGTAGGATAAGGTGTTAGAAGCAAGAAGACTGGAAAGGCAGAAGGGAACTAGGTCATAAAGGACTTTAAAAGACAGAGAATTTTATATTTGATGAAGGTCTAAACCAGGATGGTGGCAGTGTCAGAGGCAGGAAGGGGATGTATATGAAAGATACTGGGAAGGCAGAATCAAAAGGACTTGGCAATAGATTGGATGTGGGATGATGGTAAAAAGTGAGGAGTTGTTTTTCATGCTTCTTTTTTGAAGAGGACCAATGACATTATGGGGTGATGTCTTGACTTGCCCATGAATTGGATTTGGGTGAGGCAGAGTTGCACAAAGTTTTCAGCCTCAGTCTGTCTTCCAGAATCATCAAAGTCCCATCTTTAATGGCATCTTTGATGTCTGACCAACCTCTAAGCTCTCCACAGTGCCTGCTTCAGCTGCCTGCATGGCCATTGGAACAAGTGGCTTTCATCTACCCATTCTGCCAGGAAAAATCTTCACGTGCTTGGAATTGTGACAGTTAAAAAGTTTGAGAGACGTAGTTCCTTATAATTAATCATTTTATTAATAATGCTAGCATATTATTAATAAAAGGGATCAGTGACACTCTTGAATACCAAAGACCCCTCATGGAATCCACTCAAAGCTTACATGCCCTTGGAAGGGTAGGTGTTCCTGAGGATGGCAATTGACAAGTAATAAGAGAAAAGGAACATTATAATGAGGTGGACCTATTCTAATGAGAGGATGGGGGAACCTGACTTTGATCATGTCTTTTACTTTCAAATGACCCCAGTCTTGGGCAATTTAATCAAAGAATTTATCCCCACCCCAACCTGAATAGAACACAATGGGTAGGAATTTGCCTAGATACGGATGATCGAGGTGAAGTAAATTTTTGGCAGAGCTCAGTAATGTTCTTCAAAGGCTGGACTTCTAACAATGAAATGAGACAGGGAAAAAACTGAATCTTCCCCATAACTGGTTATTAATAATCATTTCTCTCAGGGTAGACAACCCCATAATTCACTAATTTGTTTGAGGTCCGTCAGTTACCCTCAACCTGGGTTAGCCCATCTCTGGAATTGGCTTTCCAGATTCTTGGAGCCACAGGTGAGAGTTGGGTGACACGTGGACACCAAAGGTGGATGAGTAGCCCCAAAAAGGGCTCAGCAAGCCCTCACATCAGAGGTGGGAGTCCTCCCTGAACACTTCATCCATGCCAGTGGAGATGACATCTAGGTTGCAAGGCTGAGTGACTGATAGGGTGGCAGTTACCTTAACAGTAACGGGGGAGTTAGAAAGAGGAGAGGGACTGAAGGCACAGGGGAAAGAAAGATATTCAGTTCACTTTTGGACATGTTCAATTTGAGGCATTAGTGTGATATCCAGTTCAAGATGTACAACAGGCAAGTAAGACTGGAGGTCAGGAGAGGTTAAGGATGGATAAAATAGATCTAAGAATTACGTGCATCTTTCCTCCCACATTTCCTTCAGTAATTGTCATTTTCCTTTCTTGGCCTCTAGTTTTGTCAATATGATAGGTGGGATACAGATATTTCTATTGTTTTTCTTAGTAATTACTACAGACAAAATGTCTTGTATATTATATATGATATGGGGTATGATATGTAATAGAATGTTCCAAAGGGAGATCTGGAATCGCCTTGGCAATTGGTGCTCTGGGCTGGACTGGTAACGAGTCAGCTGGACGAGATTAAAAATCAGGATTCAAGAAGAGGACGTCCTAGCTAGTGGGATCTAATAGCAGCTGCTAGAGTGTGATTTCTTTGATTTTACTATTAACTCCCAGCAGAAGTCATTTGGCTTCTGTGATGAATACCACGTCTGCAGTATGAATGCAGTTTCGTGAATGTCTCTGTCAACATCACAAACTCCAGAGTCAGATGTGATTACCACACATCCTCTAGCGTACAAGATACAGGCATTCCATCCAAACAAATGTTGCTCAATTATCCAAGAGCTGATAGATACAGTACTAGGAATCTTCCCTGGTTTCCTGGAGATCATCAGAGCCGTCAACAATCTCAGCTAATTCCTGCAATTCTTTAGGCATGTGAACCCTCGGGCTGATACCTTTCACGAGTCTTTTCTTCAAAGGAAAAGATCCTACCTGCTATAAATCATGGTTGAGACACAACCATTAGACTATTTATGACAGGCAATTGGTTATACTGAGTCCAAAATGTGCCTTGGGGGCCAACTTCTCAAGGAAAGGAGAAGAAAGGAGAGCTAATGCTCTTGAAATTGCCATTCAGTCAGCCAATAAACATTTATTAAGCACTTAGTAAGTGCCAGGCACAGTGCTAAGCCTGTTGTTGTTGTTTGCCCTTCCTTCTCGAAGAGGACCTTGACATCAGGAAGGTGATGCCATGACTTGCAAATGAATTGGATTTAAGGGAGGGAAGGCTGTGCAAAGTCACAAGCCTCACTATGGGTACAGTGGCAAGATATAGATCAGGACAACTGGAGATGGCCCTTGCTAAGCCTGAGGATACAAAGAAAGGTGGCAAAAGACAGTCCTTGCCCTCAAAGAGCTGACAGTCTAACGGGGGAGACGACACATAACTATAATGTTGTTCCTCCTTTTCCAAAGAGGGCCAATGACATCACAGATGGTGTCTTGATTTGCGTGTATATTGGATTTAAGTGAGGCAGAGTTGCACAAAGTTGTCAGACTCACTCTCTCTTCCTGAATCATCGAAATCCAGCGGCAAGACAAAAGTCAAGGTGACCAGCCATGGTCTGGGATGCCGTACCTTGGCATCTTCCATGCCTGACCAAGCTCCTAAGCGCTCCACGATACCTGCTGGCTTCATGGCTGTTGGAACAAATTGTTCTCATCTGCCCATAGAGAGAAGTCTTCACGTGCTCGGGGTAGACATCCCCCTAACTCACCAAAGGTGGTTACCCTCAACCTGCTATAGTCCATCTACCTGAGACAATCTGCCAAGGTGTGTCTCCTGCACGTGTTAAAGCTTCTCGGAGCAAAGGTGAGAATCAGGTAACAGATGAACACCAAACAAAGGTGGACAGGAAGCCCTGAAGAGGGCTCAGCAAGCCAGAAGTGCTAGTCCTCCTGAATGCTCTATACACCCCAGACAAAATACAGACAAGTTAAACTGGAGATAGATAATGGAGGGAAGGTATTAGAATTAAAGGGGAATAGGAAAGGCTTCCTTTCCAAGGTGGAGTTTTAGCTATGACTTAAAGGAGACCAGGGAAACCATGAGGCAGAGAGGGGGAGGGAGAGCATTCCAGATAAGGGAAATGGACATAATACCCAGAGTCTAGAGAGGGAGTGTCATGAAAGAAGAACAGCAAGGAAATACAGAGAATGTGGAGGAGATTAAGGTATAAGAAGACTGGAAAGGTAGAAAGGGACCAGATGTCGAAGGGCTTCCAATGTCAAACAGAGGATTTTACATTTGATCCCATATCTAACAGAAAGGCGCTGGGGTTTATTGATAGAGTGTTGTGTGAGAGGCCAATGTCATTGGCTCACAGAGTGTGTGGAAGGAGTAACCTGCAAAAAAAGACTGGAAAAGTAGGAAGGGGCCAAGTTACAAATGGCTTTGAATGCAAAATCGAGGATTGTCCATGTGATACTTGATGTAACAGAGAGCCATCAGGAAAAGCTGGTCAGCACCAAATAGAAGCAACAGAAAGTAATAGAAGGAGGACTAGACTTGGCATCAGAAAAAATCTGGGTTCAAATCTTCATAAGATCCCTTCTAGTTTTAAGTCTATGATCCTATGACCTAATGGCACTCAAGATAAGCTTCCCAAAAGACTACGATTTTTATTTCGTTCCTTAATAATTTGTTGCTGTTCCATCATTTTCAGTCACGTCTGACTCTCCGTGACCCAATTGGAGGTTTTCCTGGCAGAGATATCAGAGTGGTTTGCCATTTCCTCCTCCAGCTCATTTTACAGATGAGGAAACTGAGGCAAACAAGGTGAAGTGACTTGCCAAGAGCCACACAACTATTAAGTGCCTGAGGTGGGACCTGAATTCACGAAGATGAGTCTTCCTGATTCCACATCTGATGCTCTATCCACTGTACCTTTAAGCTGCCCTGTGTACACAATGATCACAATAAAGTAAATAAAGATAATACAAAAAGGGAACAAAATCCAGGTCCAGTAGAGCAGACACTGCCACTACCCTACGTTCAAAGTTTAAAGATCTCTCTTTTCTTTCTGTTCACAATTGGCAAACAGCAAAAGTAGAAACTGATGACCAAATACTATGACATACTAGGTGGTTCATTCAGCATTTAGAGGCACATATTTTGGGTGAAGTATCTCATGTCCAATAACATTTCATTCGTACATTTTGTTTTAAGCCAGAAACTGTTTAGTTTTGTTTAAAAATAGATGCCAGAGGAGGTTTACTCTGGGCCAGTCAGCCCTTGCCACCAGCCCTGCTGCTCAGACCAGACAGTCAGCTGATATCGTTTCCCCAAATCTTCTCCCCCTTATCTTTGGCCAAGGACAGGCAGAGATAAAAGAGCTGCTTGGCGGTGAGCTCCGGACAAGTCTGAGCTGGTCTCCCAAGTGGTCCTCTGTCTGTCACCCAACACTCATTCCTCTATCAGGAACAGTTTGCTGCTCTCAAGATGAACGGCTCTTACCACATAAACAACAGGTTATAATGGGATGGAACGAAATACTATTGGAGCGATCTGTAAAGCAGGGACCTGGACGCTCTCAGGTCCCGACTCTTGCTTCTGTGGGAGGCCGGCGCTCACCATGTTCCCAGTCTCAGGATGGGGAACACCATCCGGGCCCTCATTGCCTTTGTCCCCACCAACGACTGCCAGAACTACCTGCTCGGAGACCTCCAGGAGATGCCATTGGACAAGATGGTGGACCTGAGCAGCCGCCAGCTGCGAAGGTTCCCCTTACATGTGTGCTCCTTCAAGGAGCTGGTGAAGCTCTACCTGAGTGACAACAATTTAAACAGCCTGCCCCCGGAACTGGAGCAGCTGCAGAACCTTCAGATCCTGGCCTTGGATTTCAACAATTTCAAGGCCTTGCCTCCGGCTGTGTGTACCCTGAAGCAGCTTTGCATCCTCTACCTAGGGAACAATAAGCTACGTGACCTGCCCTTGGAACTGAGCTTGCTGCAGAACCTCAAGACCCTCTGGATAGAGAATAACTATCTGACCCAACTGCCCGAGGTCATCTGTGACTTGAGCCTGCTCAAAACCCTGCATGCCGGCTCCAACGCCCTGCGCCTGCTCCCCAGGCGACTGAGTAGCCTCCAGGAGCTGAGGACCATCTGGCTCTCAGGCAACCTGCTGACCGATTTCCCCACGGTGCTGCTTCACATGCCCTTCCTAGAAGTCATCGATGTGGATCGAAACAACATCTCCTACTTCCCCAGCCTGGCTCACCTGTCAGGCCTGAAGCTGGTCATCTATGACCACAACCCATGCAGGAATGCCCCGAAGGTGGCAAAGGGGGTACGGCGAGTGGGGAGGTGGTCAGAGGAAACCCCTGAACCTGATCCCAGAAAAGCCAGGCGGCTTCGGATGGCCAAGCAGGAGGCACCTGCTCCCCCGGCCCCTCCTCTTCCTACTTCTGAGAAAGTTGACTAGTGCCTTCCCTCTGTGATGATCTGCACTTGATCCTTTCTATAGCTTGCTGGTACATAGCTGTTTGCATGTGGATTCTCCCATTAGACTGTGAGGTCCTCAAGAGCAGGGACAGTCTTTTGCCTGTCTTTGTACCCTCAGCACTTAACCCAGTGCCTGGCACATTTTTGTTGTTCAGTAGTTTGAGTAGTGTCTGACTCTTCGTGGCCCCATTCAGTGTTTTCTTGGCAGAGACACCAGAGTGGTTTGCCATTTCCTCCTCTAGCTCATTTTACAGATGAGGAAACTGAGGCAAACAGCGTTAGGTGACTTGTCCAGGGTCACAAAGCTAGTAAGTGTCTGTGGCCAGATTTGAACTCAGGTCTTCTAGACTCCAAGCCCAGCACTCTTATCCACTGCGCCACCTACCCTCCCTGCCTGCCATATAGTTAAGTGCTAATAAATGCTTGTTGGCTGACTTCACTTTGGATCTAACTACAATACACTCTTGATTATAATGAATACTCCTTTCCTGAACAATTTCTCCCACATAAAGGAACATATGAGAAACAACTCTTGTTCTCATTCAGAACAAAACGGAATATCCAGCAACTAGCCTTTCTCACAACCACCCCCCACCACTCTCAACTCCAGCTAACTGGAAAAAATAAATATAACACTACTCGACCTCATTTGTTACCTTAGGATTCTGCAGTCCCGAAGCAAAGAAGTTGGAAATGTATTCTGAGAGCACAGACTGTGTCGTATTTAGCTTTGTGTACCTAGCATCTAGCGCAATGCCTTACACATAATGGTGCTTAAATCCTCAGGAGAGTTGAATTTAATTCTCCCTGAAGAGTGTGCTTTAAAAGGGGAAGCTGCTATGTGTTTTAACAGATAAAACCACCGCTTCTCAACAGGACAGCCTGTTTCTTACTTCAATGGAACTATGGTGTTGACAGTGTTTTCATTCATCCCTCCGGTGGAGATCACAATCTATGTGCTTTCTCATCCTAGGTGTCCTTCCAATCAATCTTCCATGGAGTATCTACCTTAGATTCTGGACTGGTATAGTGGAAAGAACCCTGTATATGAAATCTGGTTCTGCTCCTTGTTGTCTGGGCAACCTTGGGCAAGTCTCCCCAGCCTCAATTTCATCATCCGATTTTGGATTGATCTATAAAATGAGGGAAGTACAGTCAATGATTTCTAGGG
Source organism: Phascolarctos cinereus (assembly GCF_003287225.1). NCBI lineage: Eukaryota > Metazoa > Chordata > Mammalia > Diprotodontia > Phascolarctidae > Phascolarctos > Phascolarctos cinereus. Next base: position 235,013,085 of record NW_027555514.1, on the reverse strand, counting down.
CCCTTTCCGGGTCTAAATCCTACAAAATGAACAAGGTAAAGCTACATTGGGAAAGTTTAATCCTCCTCTGGTAGCTTGGGCAGGCATATTGCTCAGGTCGGAGCTATCCAAAAAGAAAATATTTTCACTAGCCCATGGCTGTTTATGTGACATGCTAATATGTTCCTTCCCAGGGCTGAAATTATTCTGCATTACGCATTTAGACCACTTAAAACTGTGTTCCCAGCATTGTCTTCAGAGTCAGACTCAGTCATGGAAAAATCTTTTCTCCTAATGAAACAAATACTCATGAGACAGTTTCACTGTAGCTCAAAACCCCCTCCATTTAATACCTCCCCACCACCCCCATAGAGCTGTTAAGCCCTGACTGACGTTAATGAACCTGAAAATTGGTTTGGCCTGATTTAGCCAATTTCCCGTAAAAGGTTTGATTCAATGCCTGTTTCTAACTTTTTTTATGTCATTCATGATCGTTTGGAAAGTAGAGACTCTCTTTAGTTGTGCTCTCATTAAGGTCATGTGTAGACTGGTATTCTGACTGATACCCCAAAGCATGATTTCTTTCTTCTTGTGTAAATAAATGAGAGGCAACCGAACCCCGGTTCTCTTGATGTGAGAGTAACTTCCTCAAGAAAATTCACATCTGGTCAGACTGGTAGGTCTCTTAGTGGTAGGTTAAACATTTATTCACTTGCTTAAGAAAATAAACAGAAACAAATGTGAATTGCAGATTGCATTGTGCATAAGAGTCACCAATGTTTGTCTATTTAAAATTAATGTCCTGGTTTGACTGAGTTTGTCTGGTATTTCCATAAGCATTTTCTACACACCTATGTAAATAAAACAAGAGCATATTTGCAGTTATCTTTAGATGCATGCAAATTGTATGCCCTTTTTTTTCTTCCTGGGGAAAAAATTAATTCACTCTCTGTCAACTGTTGTCAGTGGCTAACTTGTTTAGTACATTCAGAATATGTGAATATATCATCCGACCTAAGCACTGTGTTCAGACAACCAATCTGAAAGCATGAATGCATTTTAACCTATTGGAAAGGTTACATCAAAGTATGATCTTCTGGCATCCCGACTTACACAAAATCCTTGAGAGAATAAGGCCGGGCTTGGGAGAAAGGAGCAATTTATGGTATGATCTTGCATAGTTTCTTTCCTAGCCTCCAGGCCAACTGCACTTTCTTTTTTTTTTTCTTTCAACTGGACTTTCAAAAACTATTTGATAGTCATTTAGGTGCAATAGGATTATTGAAACTGGTATGGATGAGTTTGGGGGCATTTACTCCCCATTAAGCCAAATCTGGATCACAGATTAGGACAACAAAGAGTAAATGTGAAACACTATGCATACATTAAAGTGTTATCTCAATCTCACTTATTATCGTTAATATTATTATTATGCTCCCTCTGTATGGCAATCCATTTTTGGTCATGAATTCATGACACCCTTCTGGACTAGATCTCCTTGTGACAACATGCTTCCTAAATTAGACTCTAGAAGCTAATTGTCCAACAACTGTAACTTTGCTGTTGATGATAATAAAAATAATAATTACTATTTTTATAATAACTGACATTTATATGGTACTTTAAGGGTTACAAAGTATTTTACACATAGTGTCTCATTTTGTCCTAACAACAACCCTGGGAGGTAGATGCTATTATGATTCTCATTTTACAGATTAAAAAAAAAAACTGAAGCCAAAAGAGGTTAAATGACTTGCCCAAGGTCACACAGCTAGTAAATGTCTGAGGTTAGATTCAAACTCAGGTCTGCCTGACTTGAGGACCAGTGCTCTATAGACGGTGCCACCTAGCAAACAACACCTCCGAGGTCATTAAGCCCAATTACCTCATTCTACTGATGTGGCAGCTGCAGAAATAATGACTGGCCCAGAGTCACACAGCCACTATGTACTCAAGGCAGAATTTGTTCCCAGGACAAGCTCTGAGTTTGTCCCAGACATACCTCGTTTGATTTTGGCCTTGAGGGAAGCTCTCTCTATGTCACATCATCCCTCTCAACAGATGATTTGACTCAGACGAATAATTTAAAAATTAATGCATTATTTAATTGTACTAAAGCTGAGTAAGCTTTTTTCTACCAATATGATCAATAGAGGAGGTAAAAAGAATACTAAAAAGAACACATTTGGGAAAAATGCCTTAGTCTTTCACAAGTAAGAGTCAACAATGGACCATATCCTTAGCATTTTCAACTTACTGAAAAATGAAGAAAATATTAGATAACATTATGTTTCTGGTTTGTTGATTTTTTAAAAGCATTTGATTTGTTAAGCAATATGCCATCTTATGGGTGCTTACAAAGTGTCTTCCATCAATGTCAGGGTGATGTATGCTTATCAGATGTTTGCCACAGCAATGGAGGAGATCCACCATGGAGTCCAAATCGAGGAGGGATTTTCTGTGGATAATGAGGTCTTTCACGTATTCCTGTTTGCAGATGGCATTGTGCTGAGTGCATCAAGCCCCAGAACACTGCAGAGCTTCCTAGAAGGGATCTATTATCCCTCAAAGGATTTTGGCCTGATCATCCACACAGGAAAGACCACGTAGTTGCAGAATGTTTGTTGCCCAGATTTCAACATGTATTTGCATAGAGAACCTATAGAGCTTGTACATTAGTAAATACACCTGGCACAGACAGCATGGATAGGCAACAAATTGGGTTGAGTTGAAGAGGAAGAGAAGAGTGGACTGGTTTGCCTTTGTCAAATAACAAAGCTTCTTTGTAACCCCAAACTTCCAGTGAAAGCAAAGGTCCGTCTTTTTAATACCAACATTCTACCATTGTTGCCATATGGCAACTAGATATGGAGTGTGACTGCTTCTGAAGAATCAAAGATGTATGTATATCACACAGAAGGCAATGGAGAGGGGCATGCAGGATGCACGAGACAAATTTCATGTAATAAAGAATTCATTTTATTTCCTGCGATCCTTTCTATCTCTTATTTGGTCTTAATTCTCCCCTTATCCACCGATCTAATAGCCAACTTAGGGTAAAGTATTATCTTTGTGATAAGAGTAGACAGATAGTCATGTAGTGAAAGCAAGGGATGACAAATGGCCAGAGTGCCCACTGGTACCCTGAAAAAATGTTAGGAGAAACTGAGGAAGGCCCCCAAGCGCAATGGATAGATCCCTTGAGGCAAACTTTTTGGAAGATGTGAACTAGAGTCACACAGGATTGGCAGGAACAAAGGTGTGAGAATCTGCTTTGTTAGAGGGAGCTTCAGAATCAATAAAATATTAAGATTCGTTTGAGTATTTCACTGACTCACACAGTAAATAAACACTTCTTAAGAAATAAAGTTTTCGTTGACAACTTCATGACTCATTTTAAACTCAAGAATGTTAGTCTTCTTTGTAAAGCCAAGTTCAAAGAAAGAAAATTCATGTATTATTTTAATTTAGAGAGAGAACAAGTAATGCTGAATAGTGAGTTTCTCTTTTTAAGAAAGAAGTACATTGTAACCCTCTAGAAATCTTCTAGACAATTGATTTAGTTTCTTTGCTTTGGATGTTAAATGAAAGTACTATTAAGTAAACATGAAAAAATGGGTACAATTAGAAAGTGAAAATTAAATCAGGAGAAAACATTAAGATCCATGAGAATTTTACAATTTTGTTGCCTTTAATTGAAAAAAAAAAGTCCCCAGGAATAAATACAATGTTGATTCTACTAAACCAATATAAACACACAAACCAGCTTCTTCAAAAGTTTATGCAGAAGGAAACTTCTTGGCACGGTAGATAAAGCTGGCTTCCTAGTCAAGAAGACCTAGGTTCAAGTTTTGTCTGTGACACATACTCTTTAAAAAACTTTTTTTGCTGTTTATTTATTTTTAACATTCATTTAAAAGAAAATTCCGAATTCTTTTTCTTCTGTCCACCCTCTCCCTCCCATTGAGAAAGCAAGAAATGTGATATGAATTATACACGTGAAATCATGTAAAACATTTTTATATTAGCCATGTTGCAAAAAAAAAAAAGAAAAAATTTTAAAAGTATGCACTCAGACTTTATCAGTTATTTCTCTGGAGGTAGATAGCATTTTTCATCATAAGTCTTTTGAAATTATCTTGAATCATTGTATTGATCAGAAAAGCTCAGTCATTCACAGTGATCATTGTACAATATTGTTGTAACTGTGTACAGTGTTCTCCTGGTTCTAATTGTTTCACGGTGCATCAGATCATATAAGTCTTCCCATGTTTTCTGAAATCGTACTGCTTGTCATTTTTTATAGCACAATAATGTATCACAATCACATACCACAATTTGTTTAGCCATTCCTCAATTGATAGATATCTCCTCAATTTTCAATGCTTTGCCACCACAAAAAGAGTTGCTATAAATATGATTATACAAATAGGTCTTTTCTTTGATCTCTTTAGGACACAGCCCAAGTAATGGTATTGCTGGGTCAAAGTGTATGCACAATTTTATAGTCCTTTGAACATAGTTCCAAATTGTTTTCCAGGATCATTAAACCAGTTCATGACTCTACCAGCAATGCATTGAGTCCCAATTTTTCCATATCCTTTCCAACATTTGTTATTTTCCTCTTCTGCGATGCCTCAGAGTTGTTTTAATTTGCATTTCTCCAATCCATAGTGATTTAGAGCATTTTTTTGTATCACTATAAATAGCTTTGATTTCTTCTTCTGAAAACTGCCTAATCATATCTTTTGACCCTTTATCAATTGGAGAACTACTCATATTTTTATAAATTTGAGTCAGTTCCCTATATATCTGATAAATGAGGCCTTTAAAAGAGAAACTTCCTGTAAATTTCCCTTCTAGTTTCCTTCTGTCCTTCCAATCCTGGCTGCATTGGTTTTGTTTGTACAAATTTCATGTAATCAAAATTATCCATTTTATTTCCTGTGATTCTCTCTATCTCTTATTTGGTCTTAATTCTTCCCTTATCCATAGATCTAATTGCTAAAATTTTCCATGCTCCCTTACTGTGCTTATGATATCATCCTTTATGTTTAAATCCTCTACCCATTTTGATCTTATCTTGGTATATGATGTGAGATGTTGGTCTATATCTAGTTTCTGCCAAACTGCTTCCAGTTCTTTCATCAATTTTTGTCAATAGTGAGTTCTTGCTCCAAAAGCTTGGATCTTTCATTTATCAAACATTAGATTATTATGGTCATTTCCTACTGTGTGTTGTGTACCTAATCTATTCCACTGATCCACCACTCTATTTCTTAGCCAGTACCAGATTGTTTTCATGATTACTACTTTGTGATATAGTTTGAAATCTGGTGTTACTAGACTACCTTCCTTCACATTATTTCCCTTGATTCCCTTGATATTCTTGATCTTTTATTCTTGCAGATGAATTTTGGTATTTTTTTTTAGCTCTATAAAATAATTCTTTGGTGGTTTGATTGGTATGGCACTGAATAAGTAAATTAACTTAAATAGAATTATCCTTTTAATTATATTGGCTAAGCCTACCCATAAGCAATTAATATTTCTCCAATTGTTTCAATCTGTCTTTATATGAAAATTTGTAATTGTGTTCATACGGTTACATATACTTTTTATAACAGGTCACTTAACCCTAAGCAATTCTCTAAGAGTATAAATTAAAGGGGAAGGTGCCAATCTACATTGGCCTTTTAAAGACCTTAAGCTTAAAAAGGTCAAGGTCTCACTGTATCTGGGGCCATCTCCAGTTGCCCTGATCTACATCTTGCCACTGGACCCAGATGGCTGCGGAGGAGAAAGTGAGGCTGGTGACTTTGCACAGCCCTGCCTCACTTAAATTCAATTTATTTGCATGTCATGGCATAACCTTCCTGATGTCATGGTCCTCTTTGAGAATGAAAGATAAATAACAACAAAAACAATACTGGTAGAAAGAATTTGTTCAGTGGAATTTCCCTACTCACTTTCCATAAAAATCTTGTACAGGAAAGATTATTTTTACCCTAAGTAAAACAAAGTTAACTAAACAGTAAAGCTACCATACTTAACACAAAACCCACATGAGGGTCACATGACATGATGTAAATAATGTAGGTATCTCCTACATGAACTAAAAATGTATTCAGAGCAGGGATTCTCTGTGTGTGTGTGTGTGTGTGTGTGTGTGTGTGTGTGTGTGTGTGTGTCATAGACCCCTCTGGTGAAGTCTATGGGTGCTTTCTCAGAATGTTTTCAACTATATAAAAAAATACATAGAAATACAAAGAAAACAAATTATATTGAAATTCTGTTATTAAAATGTTTAAAACAAACAAGTTCACAGATCCCAGGTTTAGAACCTCTCACTTCAAGCATACTTTGTCATCTTGTCCCCAAACTGTTCATGTTTCAATAAACCCACTAAGCTCATTATTACCTTGTCTTCACATGCCTGGAATGCACCACTTCCTTGCACCTGCCTGATAGATTCCATAGCTTCCTTCAAGCCTCTAGACTCTATCAATCCAACTGTTAGCACCACTCCCTCTCCACTAAAAAACAAAAACAAAAAAGTTGGCATTTATATGTATTTTGCATTTACTTATTTGTGTAAATGTCATTTTCTCCTAAGCTTACAAGAATGTAAGCTCTTTGGGTGAAAATAGTTAATTTTTCTTTTTTGTATTTCCACTGCTCAGTACAGAGTCCCGCACAAAGGAGGAAGTTAATAAACGTTTGCTGAATGAGCTGAAAGCATACGTGACCAATGCTGTAATAGTTATACTAAGTAGTATAATACTTAGACTTGCATGATTACTACCATCCATTGAGTTTTCTTTCTTGAAGTTTAAAAATGGCCAAATATCAAAGGATGTAATTTTTTCAAATCCTCTGAGTAATAATTAGTTGCATCTTTGCAAGAGAAAATGTCATAGCCACTCTAGCTCTAAATGTGAGAAAACTAATTTTGAGATTAAGTGCCTCTGCCTTCCCATCCTAGCTCTAACTAAATTAGGAAACACATGGACATAATCGCTAAGGAAATTCTTGTCCCATTTCCTTACAAGTGAATTAGAACCTTTCCCTCTTAGAACTAGTATTTGACAAATTAAGCCTTTTCCTAGCAATGGAACCAGGACTCCAGAATTCAGTGATAATAAGACTTGAGTGAAGATGTGAGGGTTGGCTTTTTTTTCCTATTCTACCAGAAGCTCCAAATTATCTTTCCCCTATTTTTCTATCTCTAAATCATATTCTTTCTGTTATCTTCAAGTTTACATAGATCTTTTAATTATTCTACCATTCACCAGTTATGGGGCTGAGGACTCAAATACTAGATAAATTTGCTTCCCTCTACTAAATCTAGGCAAAGGTATGCTGTCACCCTAAAAGGATGGCAATAACATTCTTGGCAGGAATTCATGATAAGGGGTATATGGACCTTTTTTGGCTGCTCTATTCTGGATCCTTTTTGCTATATTAATGTCCTCCTTTAAACTGTGGTGCCCAGAACTGAATATACTATTCCAACCTATTTTTCAGGGAAAACCCTAAAAGAATAATATGCCTGAGGTTACATAGCTGATCCCAAGTCCAGGGTTCTTTTCACTATATCGCTGATACCCCCTTCAGTATCTACGGGGATGTTGTTTTATATTTTAAATATTCAAAGCTTTTGTTTTAATTATGCCGGGGGAGTCTTAGTGAAGTTTTAAGCTTTTAATAACATAAAACTGTACTTTTGGGACATCCTGTATTTTTAACCTCAAAAATAACTCTGAGCAAAGCGAATAGATCTTTAAAAATATGCCATTTCAAATCAACCATTTTGTATAGAACCTGTTCCTGGATAAAGAAGAAGTCTGTAACCAAAGCTTTGGCACAGATAAGGTAATATATCAGTACGCATAATTAATTGTACACCACAACTAAAACACCAATAGATTTTAATACTTGAGTGTCTTAAGTTTACTGCATTCCATTTAGTAAAAATCTGAACAAGAGTTTTGTTTGGTGGTAATCAGTAAGACTTCCAACTTCACTTCCACCTAGAAAATGGTGTTACAAAGTTTTGTAAAGCACGTTAACTTTGACCTAGGAACAAATCAGCAACATCAAGCAAACATTTCTTACTAATGCTATGAAACAAAGCAACAATCAGCAGTTTGGAAATGAAATTCCAGCAAATTTTCCCCCCTGTACTATCCCTGAAGCAGAATACAGGGAATTTAAATTTAAATGGTGACTTTGAACAGCCCTCCCTCACTCAAATCCAATTCATTTGCAAGTCATGTTATCATTTTCCAGATGTCAGGGTCCTCTTCGAGAATAAAGACAAACCCATACTCACAAAAATGCACCACAGGGGATAATGAAAAAGAAAACCAAAAAGAACAGTAATAAGCTCCAGGACCCCCTGATGAAGAATGCCAGAATCCTGCAGAAGCTCTGGTCAGAGACAAACCAAGTAGGTGGAAGGCAAAACACTCAAGGAGCCCAGTCCCAGAGCACATGTTGGAGCCAGACCATATCCTCACCTGGGCAGTCCATGCCCCTGCCAGGACAAAGGACAGGGCCACACTAGTGTCCAGTGGAGGGGCCAGGCAGCTCAAAACTGTAGGAAATGAGGCTAGATGAGTGCCCAGCAGAGGACCCAGCCAGCCTGTGCACAGCCACTGCAAGATGGCCAGACCAGTGCCCAGTGCTAGGCTCAAGCAACCTGGGTATGAGCAACTACAGGAGAGAGGGCCAGAACAGCACCCAGGCAGACCATGCTGAAGTCACAGCTACAGAAAGGGCCAGGGCAGCACCTGGAAAGCAAAGGACCTCAGGTCTTGTAAGAGTCTGCTATAAAGACAATCAATATCTGGCTGGAACCTACCAAGGTCACAGCAATGGATACAGGCAACTCCCAGTCTGGGATTCTGCAAAGAAGAAACAGCCAAAACTCAGAATTCCTACAGAAGGCAGGACCTAGTCTTATCCATGATAAAAAAGATCATGGAGGGCCTGCCCAACACCATCCAAGGATATAGGAGGTAGGATCTAGCCTACGCAGAAAGTCAGAACCCAGAAACTAAGGCTGGAGTTAAAAGGAAGCCCAAGAAAACACGGAACACAATGAAGAAATACTATGGGCTAGAGGTCCAAGAAATAAACCCAGAAGAAAAATATAACTTCATAAGTCCAAGTAGAACCCCAAAGAATCGAAATTCCCGGCCACAAGGGCTACAAGAGTACTAATTATAGGAAATTTCAGCTAAGGAGGAAAGAATGGCAAAAACAGAATTGAACTCTCTGAAGTTAAGAATGAGCCAAACAAAAACCAGTAACTCCATAAAAATATCAAAGCAAAATCAAAAGACTGAATTAAAAAAAACTCAAAAATATATAGGAGCAGCTTGGTGACAGTGGATAGAGAGCACTAGCCTAGAGTCAGGAGGATCTGAGCTCAAATCAGGCCTCTGACACATTAGCTGTATGACCACATGCAAGTCACAACTCCAATTGCCTCCAAAAAGAAGAGAGAAAATATAAGATACATACTAACAAAGTAAGTGAGAGATAATCTAAGAATCAAACAACCTGAAAATCACAATTCCAAAAAGGCCCAGATATCGTATTTCAAATCTCTCACTGTCCCAGTAACGGCCCCCCCCAACCTGTTATGTACCATTCTCCAATGAGAAGGAATTTACAAAATCCACAAAGCTGATACTTTTTCATAACATCCATCCTTTCAACAAACATTAAAGTGAAAAGTAGAGGTAGGATGCTTAGGTGGACTTAAGATTCAAATCCCATTCTGATCCTCACAAGCCATTACCTTAAGTCACAACTGCCTTCAGGAAACACCGCAGGGCTTATTTACAAAGTCGGGCTTAACTTGGCCATTTTCCAACATTGGGTAATCACAGACCCTTTTACATCAAGGCATCTTATTCTCTCTAAAGGTAACCTTTTACCTTTTGACTTTTGATTTTAACAGCTGTCATTGCAGCTGGTTAACTTAAAAAAGAAATTTCAATTTCATAGGTTCTATGTCAGAACTTTGGGGCCTGAATAATCATGGTGGAAAACCAAACCACCACATGCGTTAGTGAAACTTAAAAAAGCAAAAACTAGCTAAGTTTTCCAGTTCAAAGTTAACAGTAATCAATGCTTATATCTATATGAGGTGGCTGGTGGTACAGTGGATAGAGAACAGCTCCTGGAGGCAAGATGACCAGAGTTCAAATCTTCAGATAGGCTCTGTGACCCTGGGCAAGTCATTTAGCCTGTTCAGTATCCTCAATTGTAAAACAAGAATAATAGCACCTAGGTCAAAAGGTTATTGTGAAGATCAAATGAGGTAATACTTGTAAAAAGTGCCTAGCATAAGGGAAGCTAGGTGGTGCAGTGGACAGAACACTGGCCCTGGAGTCAGGAGAACCCGAGTTCAAATCCAGCCTCACTTGACACTAGCTGTATGACTCTGGGCAAGCCACCTCAAAAAGCGCCTAGCATAGTAGGCACCATACTTATTCCCTTCCCCCCCCTCCATCTCAGTTTAGAAACCAAATAATAATTAAATACAACATAAATTTTGTGGAAGGATTCGCCACAACACTGAAGTAATAATTGGATCTTGATTTATTGAATATTTCAATTTTAGCTGATAACAAAGTATTGAACCAAACAACTAGCTCACACGAGCTGGTGGGTAGGACTATCATTAATCTATCTAAACTCTGAACTACAGAACATTTTCTCCAATTATTTTATTACATTAGGTAATGGTTAGCACAAGACTTATAACACAAGACAAATTAAAAGCAAGGTAAACATTGGAAATTTTATTTCAGTGCACAGTAGGAGGAAATGAACTTTTACAAAATCAACTCTATGTTTTATCTGAAAATGAAACAGCAAATAAATTAGATCCACGTTGAAATAGTCAGTTTAAATGTCCAAATTTATGGATATGCTTTGTCTCAGATAAGCTTCTGTTCCTTCTTCTTCCTTGAGAGGTGCACTTCTCTCCAACAACTTTGTTATTGAAATAGTTGGCCCCAGAGTCCTCTGGGATATGGGAATGTCTAACATGGATGGTGATCTGGCACACGTTTTCTGCAAGTAAATAAATAATTTAAGAAGTAAAAAAATTATGAGATAAATGTTATTTAAGGAAAAAAAGTCTTTAATAAAATATCACACTTTAGCCTTTCTTAATAAATCCTAAGACTTTTCTTTTCCTCCTCACTCCCACTGCGCCTTTCAAAAAAATAAAACTCAACATCAACCACAAGGCAATTCATGTAAAATTATGGGAAAAGGAAAAGAACCCAAAAAACAAAAAGGCATGATTTTAATCAAACTTAATCATAAAGCCTGGCCTTTAACAAATCCTATTTTGACTAAAACCATCATAAGACTGTTCTGTTTAAGAAAGCTATTTTCACACCCATAACACCACTTTCTTGATAGGGATTATCAAAAAATCTACTGAATGTAGACATCTGATGTTGAGGATTTTCCAAGTCCTTGTCCAAACAGTAAACTATTTATATTAAACAAAAACATTGTTCTTTGGTATTCACTTAGTGTCAAGAGGATTTTTCATGGTAGAAACGCTTGTGGACAGACTGATTCATGGGAGAACATGGAAAAATGGCCATGATGGGCAAGGCCATTAATGTATCGCAATTTTCACTGCTTTGAATACCTCTATTAAAGAACTCACAGATCCACTGCTCTACTGGTTTCCTTTTGAAGAAGTATAAATATATGAGCAATGTTAAAACAGTCTAAAGAAAATTAGTTTTACTTTCTACAAGATGCAGGTTATTTGGAGTAAAGGAATAGAGGTTAGTGGCAGGTATTCTAACAACAGAAGTAACAGGAATCACAGGAGGAAACAAGAAAACAATGAAAAACAGACATGCAAACCTAAAAGCTGAGAGACTAGACTAGGGCACCAGTTAGTGCAGGAGCTTCGAGCAGCCTACAACTGAAAGGCCATCCCTGCACTACAATGACTAACCAATAACTGGACACCTACCAAGCTCAGGCCACACTTCAAGGTCTTGGGGATAAAAACAAATGAGATGATGCAATTTGCCATCAATAAGATTACAGTTCAGTAGGAAACAATACACATGCTTAGAATAACAATTTTTTCATTGTTTACAAAAGCCCTTTCTTCACAACAAATCCGTGAGGTGGGAAGAAAGGACTAAGTCATTCTTTAAGCATGTGTTAATTGCTTAGTATGTACCAGACTGTGCTAAGCTGAGGAAAGGATCTTTTTTTTTGGGGGGGGCGGCAGTAAAAATTGTCCCTGCCCTCAAGGAAGTTACATTCTAAAATGAAAAACAGGAATATATAAGATACAAGCAAAATGAACCCTAACAAGCTAGGTGGGAGAGAATCACTCAAGGACTCCTGAGTCCCAACAGCGGTATCCACCACACGCTATAGGAGCTCAGAAAAGGACAAGAGCGGGCTGCCGAGCTGGAGCAAGCAGGACCTGAGCTGGGCTGCTAAATAAAGGAAGGGCCAGCAGACAGAAGCAGAGAGGGGTCTGTCAGCAGGGAATGCTAGAGAAGAGAAACGTCACAGAGATGGGAAAACAGAGCATGCGGAAGTCAGACTACATGGGAGTGGAGAATGGAAACAAGTCAATGCCAGAATGAGAAGTCTGGGCTTCATTCTGTAAGTGATGCTCAGAACTGATGTCAGTTATCCAAACTTTATCATGTTATTCATGCTTTAAGAAGGCATGGAAGTCTAGAATGAATTAGAACATGGAAATGGTTTAGATATACTTCAGTTATCTGTAAAATTCATTTAAGTGAAACTAGAGAATTTCACAAAATAAATAAGATACTACTTGTATATGGTACTTCAAAGGGTGTTTAGTGCATTCGTCTACACTGGAAAATGTGAACTAGCAGTTTGATGGTGGGCAGATAGCAGATGAGTGTTGTCAGCTCCAAAAATCCTACAATCCTATACTGCCCTGTCATTTTAAAAGATCATCCTCCTTCACCCAAAATTCTAAAAATCTATTAAAATTTCTGTCAAATTATTAATGAAAAATAATAAAACTATTTTAAAAAGATTTAGTTTTCAAACACAATATTTTATGCTCTTAGGTATCACTGCTTGGAAACCAGCAGAACATACACCCCTTAACAAATTAGTTGGGAGCACATGATACAATCTAGTATATGCTATATAAACTTAGCCTACAGAAACAAAACCAAAATAATAATAATATTCCATAGCAATGACTTTTTAAAAAAAGTTTGGATGCAACACAACAATTGTATTTCCCCATAGACCAAATTGCTATACAAAGCCAAACTAAAAATGTAAAGTTTTCATTAGCGGAAATTAAGTCATTAGCGTATTGTACAATGAAAATTCTGTAGCTGTTCATTGACTACCTTAAATCCAGTGAGTATTGTAGGCTCATCTAATTACTCATTGAACCTCTTTCCGCCCCTTACCAAAATGTCACTCAACTACAACTTTGTGACATATGAACCCCAAACTTATCCAGCAGAATGTGTTAACATTATCTTCCTTTGGCAAGATACCCAGTTCCCTTATTACAAGACAAACCATGTGGAATATTTTAATTAGCTTATAAAACCACATCTCTAATTTGGGGTGCATGAAGGCTTTGCTCTCTATTTGTGAGCAAATCTTACCAGTTACTGAGGCTACACGATTAGATTAGAAAACCACCAATTCAGAGCTGGGAGACCACAAGCCACTTTGGACATCCAGACGAGCAGAAGGGGGATTTGCGTGGCCATGCTAGAGCAACAGGGCTATGATGTGCCTGGGGGTCCTCTAATTCCAAATCTAGTGTTCCTTCCCTTTACATCATGCTAGGAATGTTTTAATCATGCAACAATTTCATTTGTTTTGAGGCCACTTTTCAAGTTAAAGAACAATAATGGGAAGATTTAACAAAATATGAAAAGGCCTCAAAATGGACTCACTGTAATCTCCCAGTCATGACCTGCCTTCCGGACACCTCATGAATAACCCCCAGAGTAACTAAAAGCGGCATATTTTTATGGCATTTCCTCATAATCCCCTCCTCTAACCCAACCCCTTCTTAAATCACAGGGTCTTGGACTCATTTTGTCCAACCTCTCATTCTGCCATGAGCAAACAGTATCAGAGGCCAGGATCCCTTTTCAGGGCCTCACAACCCAGCTGGAAGTAGAGTCCAGCCTGGTGTCCAGCGCTGCTTCTATGTAACTTCACTGTAGTATGTGATTATGGATTATAGTGTAATCAATATCTCCATTTGAATCTTTTCTTTCTCCACTAAACTGGGTTTTCTCCCCTTTCAAGGCCCAAGACATTTTAAGAGAAAAATCTTTAAAGATAAGTTAAGACAACTTAGTCTACTTAAGCACTTTATTAAATACAATTTCAAGTATCTCACAAGACAAGAATATTGCTTTTAAAGTAAAGAATTAATAATAAACAGACTTTTCCAGATTTACTAATGAGTTCAAAGAACCCATTTCTGTAAGCGGGCAAGGAGTTCTCTAAGTCAAACCAATTGGGGCTGTTGAAATTAGATCTTGGGCAGAAAGGTAGGGAGCATTTAACATTTTAGTCTCTACACAATGAAATCTTGGCATGTTCCAATCTTTTTTCTCTTATTCACAAATTTTAAAATTGTTTTGGTGTCTCTAGAGAATTCATCAGATTTGTGGGTTTTTTAAAATACTAATTTTGTCTAATGAAGTTTTGATACATATCTAAGAAAAAAATAGAAAGCAGCATGTAAAAGAATATTAAGATGTACTTAAGAATTCTGTACATCTCTTAGTTTGAAATTAACAGGCTCTTTGTCTTATTTATTTCCCCCAGTACCCAGCACTGTGTAAGGCTCTTAATAAATTTATAGTGAATGAATGATACTATGTTACTAATATTTCTAAATACTATCCTCCAATAATTCAAAGATGCACAATACCTTGGTGCTGCCTTAATAATGTTATCTACACGAAGAATTACTTCTGCTGCTTCAGCCGCACTCAACAAAACTTGTCTCTTCACTTGGAAACTTTCTGTTATACCAAGTGCAGCCATATCTCCAATAGTACCTTCCTTCATATCTTAAGAGAATAAAAATATTAGGTTACAATACTTTAGTTAAAATTTTGGAAATCTTTACCCTTCACACAACAAAGAATGATATTATAAGCCTCAGATTTCTTTTTTAATTAAGAATGAACCACCCATTATACTTACCTGGATATGATCATTATTATCCTTAACAATAAAGTCACCTAGGCAAATTATTGACTTGTAACAAGCCCCCACCACATATCAAGTAACGTACTAAGTGCTAGAGATACCAAGAGAAAAGGGAGACAGGCCCTATCCTCAGAAAATTCATATTCTAATCGAAAGAGAGAATACAGCTCCATGGCAAAACAATGTAAAAGCCCAACTGTCCTTAGGTACAGCAAGGCAGATGGAAGTACGCCTCCTGTGGTGCCACATGCAAGGATAAAGCCATCATCAGTTCCTGACTTTGAACTATTGGAAAGTAAACAAGGACTTTGGTGAGAAGAGTTATGGAACATGAAACCACACTGCCTGATTTTTTTGGGGTGGGGGTGGAACTGGGGTTAAATAAGTTGCCCAGGGTCACAGAGCTATCAAGTATCAAATATCTGAGGCCATATTTGAACTCAGGCCCTCCTGACTGACTCCAGGGCAGGTGCTTTATCTACTGTGCTACCTAGCCACTCTGATTTAAATAAATCCATTGTCTGTCCTAGATTGTAAGCTTTCCAAATGTTATTTTGTTAATATTACTACAAAACAATCACTAAAGACTCCTTCATAATTTAAGAGAGGCAGAAAATTGAGACCAGGTTGTTGGAGGAATCTTATCTGATAACTAGTCTGCAAGACTAGCTTTAAGACATTCGTATTACGAGGTTCTGAGCTGTCCTGTATTTCAGCCAAGTGAGCATTGCAGTCAAGTCACTGTTTGGATCTTATAGACAATTATCTTTTGACAGTCTTCAGAAGCCATGGCTGCCCAGGATGAAGGGCTAGAGCACCTACAAAGACAGGTGGCAGGTCAAGTCCGCACAGGTTCACTTTGCTGGATGGATGGATGGCTGAAAAGGATGCAGGTGGTTTTGGGGTGGAGAAGGGACACTTATTGCTGGGGCTGTCAGGCACAGAGTTGTAAGCTGCCTCCAGGAGAGATGACTGAGGTAAGAGAGACATATGAAATGTCCAATGTGACTTAAATTTGAAATGACAGTAAGATGTATCCATTTTCTGACCAAAATTTACAAGTGCTTTTGATTATACCATCCTTTATATACTCTTCAGCATTTTCTGATAACAAATTACACAAGCTATTTCTAGCTTTGCTGATCTAAAATCCTCATCCAGGGCTAAGTACTCAAGAAAGCACTGTAAAGCACCACCTACAAAACCAACATCATGGAGTACTTTTCCTTCTCTTAAGTAGATATCAAACTAATTTGAAAACAGAAAAAATTATATATCTTCAATGGCTGCCTTAAATGAGTCCATCATATAATTCAACTTGATAAATTTTTATTAGTCAAGTCAATAGACTCTGCACATAAAGCTTCCAAGCCAGTGGACACAGCATCCCTGAAGCAGCTGCCCCAGGCAGGTGGCACCATCAGCAAGCTCCCATTGCCAGAGGAGCCACTTGTCAGCCAGGTAATCCACAAATAGATAAAACTCAAATTACTTCTACTCAGTTCAAGGGCATTTCAGTGTCCTTTTCCTCTCAAGATGTTATATGTCATGAATTATCAAAGATTTATACAATCATGAAACTGACAGCAACTTTGAGGTTCAATCTCTCCCAATGCAGAAATTCTCTCTGAAATATTCTTTACAAGTGGTCACCCAGTCTCTGCTCCAACACCCCCATTAGTGGAGACCCAACTATAATGGACGACAGAATCAAAAGACCTAGAACTGAAGAGATCTTACAGGTCAGCCATTTAGTCCAACCATTTTCCAGATAAGGAAACTGAAGCCCAGTGAGGTTACATGATTAGCCTAAGGTCACACAGGTAAACTTATGACAGAGATATTTGAACTCAAGCCAGCTGATTCCAAGTTCAGTTCACTTTTCACTATACCATGCAGCCTCCTTATTCCAGTACTGAATAGTTCTAGAGAAAGTTCTCCCTTATACTGAACCAAAGGTGACTTTCCAAAATCCCAATGACTTCCACCCAAATTTCCAAGGTGATATATATATATATATATATATATATATATATATATATATATATGTGGCAGTTTCCAAACACTCTGCCACCCTGGATTCTCAATTATACTACTTATTGCAATTTCCAAGTGACAAAAGTCAGTGTCATCATTTGATCATTTGATATGTTTAAGAAATAAAACTGTTGGGGAGGCTAGGTAGTGCAGTATATAGACACTGGCCCTGGAGTCAGGAAGACCTGAGTTCAAATGTGGCCTCAGACACTTGACACTTCCTAGCTATGTGACCCTGGGCAAATCACTTTAACCCCAACTGCCTCACCAAAAACAAACAAAAAAACCTATTTTGATTCTGCATCTGTTCCCATGGTGAACAAAGTTGATATTTGCAATCTGGAAAAGTGATCATGATCTAGCCTCAAACAAATGACAAAAACTCTATAAAATATGGCAATATTTATCTGCAAAAGCAGTTACCCACCTATCTATGCAAACAATACTTTGTGCCACGCCAACACACACAAATTGTTTCAGTTATTTTACTGTCTGTGTAGTTCAGGGACAAAACTGTAGGAGATTAGGGTGCTTTTTAATAAAAATGATGTAAATATTAAGAATTCCTTGTTTCTTGTTTAAATTGAATGCTGTTCCCTGTTCTTCTAGTCAGTCATGGTAAAAGATAAAAAGAATAGATTTAAAATAGCATTAAACTGTTGCAAGATAAGTGACAGGATTGAGCCCTGAATAAAAAAAGTCACTTGAAGCTTGAGATTAGAAATAGATCATTAGACAATTGCTTTGAGCCTCAATACCCTTAACTGCAAACATGAAGACAATATTCTGAGACTTTAAGATTTACTTTTTTAAAAATATGATCACCAGCAATCATAAACATTTCAAAATGCAAAGAACAGAAAAACCATGTAATGAACTACTTGTGTAATGGGTGTTAAGTAGACTAAATCTGACATGATACTAACATACTTCTTTTCTGAACTCCCTTCTATTTTCCAAATGCATCACTTATTCCCCTATATTATTAACAACACCCATCATTAGTCCCCAAAACTAGCCCTCACCTCCCACCCCGGTCCCAACAAATATTGTCAAGCAGAATAAATATCTATTGGTTTTGCTTGAAAACATATGACTCATTCTGTACCTCCAGTTCATCACCTCTCTTATCAAGGGATACAAAGCATGATTCATCATTAGTCTTCTGGAAACAAGACTGGTCAATGCACTGATCAAAATGACATCTTCCCAAGCTGTTTTCCTTTACATTATTGAAATAATTTTATAAATTGTTTTTCTGGATTTCTTCTCTTCACTTTATATTAGCTCACACAAGCCTCCCTGATTTCCCTGATATGACCCATCATTATTATTTATAGATCAAAATTGCCCAGCCATTCCCCAAGTGACGGATGGCCCCTACTGTTCCCAGCTGCAACAATACGTCTATCAGCGTATCTCTATCCTACAGCTCCTCCATCCCCAACAAGTATAATTTTCTTTTATCACCTTTGCCAATTTGACAAATGTGAGGAACCTCAAAAGTTAGTTTCATCTGCAATTCTCATTATTAATGATTTTGAGCATTTTTTCATCTGGTTGTTGACAGCTTGCATTTTTCTCCTCTTTAAAACAAACAGCATGGACCCTCAACCTCAGGCTCTAGCCTTAGCAATTGCTCCTTTTTGCCAATAAAGCTAGGGGTAGGGGAGAGGTGGGAAGGATTCTGAGTGTTAGGCAAGGGCTGTATTCCCACTCTCAGTGTAGGGGGAGCTGCTAAGCCCTTGCAGAGCTGAGAAGGAACCTCCAAT
Organism: Phascolarctos cinereus; assembly: GCF_003287225.1. NCBI lineage: Eukaryota > Metazoa > Chordata > Mammalia > Diprotodontia > Phascolarctidae > Phascolarctos > Phascolarctos cinereus. The sequence goes on along the minus strand of NW_027555514.1, from coordinate 234,994,039 downwards.
ACTTCCTTCAAGGAGGTATCACCCTCAGTGTATGAAGTGTTGAATACACTGGAGAGGAGTTAGATGTGAGATTACTGCAGCTCCCTTAGTAGCAGATGTGTGCTTTGGTGTCCCACTATGGAAAGGGAGAGGCACTAAAAACGTCCTGTTGTTCTGGTATCAATCTAGGAAACACTCATTTCATGAATTCTTTCCTGCAAGGCCAGTGTCTTGCTTTCATTAAGTTGTTTGAGGAATTTACAACCCAGTATACCACAGATCAGAGAGACCGAGACCACCAAGCCCCAGTACTCAACATTGGTGCACTCCCCAAAGCTTTATCTTGGCAAATAATCACCAATGAGGATGTCCTGGATGCAAGCTTTCTGCTAGAAGTGTTAAGGATATACAGATGTCAGATGTCTTCCTTCCAAGAAAAGAATACTCAATAAACTTTTCCATGTCATTCTCTAATCATTAGAAGATGAGACTGTCAAACTTGAGTCATGCAATTTGGAACTGATCCTCCAACAATTAAGTTACAGAACACAAGGTGATCATTTTTCATTGATGTATATATATCACATGAGATGTCTCCCTTCTAGCTATGTTAATCAGATCATTGCTTGGTTCTTCCTGTGGCATGAAATAAAACTGGGCTTTCCACTAAGAGAACCTTTTCTGTTGTCTACCACAGAATATATTTTTAAATTTTATTCTCTATTTTTAACTTGAACACCAAAAGAGGATTTTCACATACATAGCACAACACAAGGGGAGGGATTATACACAAAACCATATTTTCCCCTTTAATTTTCAGAACTGCTATTTTCAATGTTTTTTCTTTCTTTCTTTTTTGAAAATAACTATTGCTTTTCTATTTATTTAACAGCATGACCAATTAACTGATCTGTTCTTCCTCACTCGTGTTGATCTAAGAGTTCGGCAATATGCATTTTCTCCTACTGACCGCTTTGTATTCCAAAAGTTTTAACCCAGCCCATGGGAGAAGTAAGGGCAACCAATGTCTTAGGCCCCCTCCAAATCAGATCTGGTGTTCTTCTCTAACCCTGCAATACTGCCCTTCATTGGAGCAGCTTGGAAGAACTGGCAGAAACCAAGAGCTGAAGTCCTTTTGCCCTGCAACAATTAATCTACCATCCACTCCTACCCCTAAGGCTTGCAAATTCCCATCACTTTTACTCTCCTTCTAACCCTTCATTAATCACTAGCTACATCAGAGTAAATTATGCCCTGTCCCCCAATTTTCTTGTTCTCCCATTCCCATCCTTCTGTCTTCCTCAACTCTATCCCACTTAGCCTTCATTTAAAAGTATGAAGTCTTTGTCCAAATGACTTTATAGTTATTACTACATCTTTCATCAATAAAGGATGTGTCTACTACTATTTTTGCTTTTCTGCATCTGCTTTGAAGTTTTTATGCCCTAGCACACTGGTCAATTTTTGTAAAGGAGCCATAAACAAAGGTAAGAAATATGTACACTCCTTTCAGTTGCCATTTTGTAACCACCAATGGCCTATCATCATTTAACTTTTGAAAAATTACCTTCAGGTCTTTATATTTTTTTCCTCTTTTATCTTCTGACATTTGTCTAGTTCTGAAATAAGTATACTAAGGAGTCCAACTATTATAGTTTTGTTGTCCATTTCCCCCTGTAATCTGATTAACTTATCTGTCATTTACTTAGATGCTATGACATTTTCTAATTTCATTTTTAAGACCTCATTTCATTTTTTTTTCTGCCTTGTCCAGTTCCTGGAATGTAGAAATTACTATAGCTGCCCCACTGAAATTCTGTATGTATCTACCACAATATCTACTTCTGCCTTTGTCTCCTACTGGCCTAATGCAGGTCAGCTGATGCCAGGACCATTTCTGTAGTTTTCTTTTTGAACAAGCACCAACCAGGAGTCAGTTCCATCCCCTGCTACATCTCAGATATACCCTGACAGGATTTCAACTATCTTGCTGGTCATGGGCTTTGAGGCTCCCTAGTGTAGGATGCCCAGGCACTACATTATTTCTCTCCACAGACAAGTCACCTGGGACAGACAAGTAAGGGACCTGGACCTGTTTTCTTTTTTTTTTTTGTGTTACAAGGTGAGTGCTGGTTTCAGGACTTTTGGAGGGCCCTGAGGTGTTGACATCACCTATTCTGGAGTCCTTATTCTTTCTTTCTGAAGCTATGCTTGCATTTAATGTTAAATTATTCTCTTCATCTGGGTTTGCCTTTTAGAGTTCTCTTAACCCATAATAATCAGTACCCTGTATTCATCCCAAATCTCTCCTCCTTCTCTCAGCCCAACTCCTAGAAAAAGCCATTTACACCCACTGCCTCTATACCCTCTCTTCTTACTCCACAAGCCCACTTGGGTCTTTCATGTAATCACCTATCTCTCCTAAAAATCTGCTTAATTTTTCTCTGGACTCCAATCAACCCTAAATTAATGCTAAAGTTTGTTAAAATACTATAAAACTATACAACGATGATTTCTGAGAAAAGAGTATATACAGTCAGCGCTCTTCACAGAATCTTAAATGCAATACCTAACCCCATAAGTAAACTGAATGACTCTGCACAAGTTCAAATTCATTAGATGAAGATAACAATCTCCTTAACATTCTTTTTCAGTGTCATTATGAGACCCCATCAGAATATGTATTTGTGAAGTATTCTTAGCACTTAAAGAACTGTATAAATCACAGATTTCATTTAACCACCCCAGTACAAAGCTCCAAGAGTCAATTCAACCAAGAAATATTGGCTTCTTACCAAGTCCGTATGTTTTTCGTCCTTCACTGTGGGCAGCACGGAGTTGAGCCACCAAATCTGCACTGTCATAACCAGCATTGTCGGCTATAATGGTTGGCAGCTACACAAAGAAATGAGCAAACAGTGAGTGCCTGCTTCACTAAAAGAAAGTCCATGTGTCTTAATGAATTAACACAGCTTTCCATAACCAGTAAGTTAAGAGCTTAGAAACACAAAATCCCTTCTCTCTCTAAAGAGGATTAGGACCATATTTTTTTTCAGTCATCACATGTCTTGTATTATTGATGAAAGCACTCTGGCTACAATTTTAAAAACAACATGAAAACAATGCTCCTCCCGTAAGACACGACTTACCATTCTCAAAGCTTTAGCAAAAGACTCCATTGCAACAGCTTCTTTGCCTGGCGTTCTGTTGGCAAGTTCTGTAACAGCATGGGCCATCAGCATCTCAGAACAACCTAAAAAACAAAGAACAATTCCTACTATTCTTGTCTTTAAACACAGGGCCAGTGAGTAATGAGTTTATCAGATGAACCCATCACTTAAAATATTTTGCAAAACAGTGTTGGGAAAAAAAACAGAAATAAAAGTCCCCACAAGATATACTAAAAACAAGTAAATTAATTAATTAATAATACATACAAATCTAATTGTTATAATCCTGAAAAGACAATATAAAATACTTGGTAACAATATACGATACTCACCACCACCATAAACAGTCCTAGGATCTTTCACTGTCTGAGCAAGAACACAAAGCGCATCATGCAAGGATCTTTCTGCTTCATCCAAAATCTGCTGTGTGGCACCACGCAGTACAATGGTACAAGCCTCACCTAAGAAGAAACACCAAAAGAATTAAGCACACTTATATTATTTTATTTTCCAAATTACATGTAAAAACAACTTTTAACATTCGTTATTTTTTTAAGTTTTGAGTTCCAAATTCTATCCCTCTATGACTCCCCTCACCTCTCCCTGAGACAGTAAGCAATCTAATACAGGTCACACGTGAGCAATTATGTGAAATGTATTTCCATATTACATGGAATGTAATGTGACCTATTACATAGATCATATTTTGTGGAAGAAAATTCAAATGAAAGAAAGAAAAAAGGGGGGAGGTGAAGAGAGAAAAAAAGGAAGGAGGAAGAGGAGGAGGAAGGAAGGGGAAAATACTATGCTTTAGTCAGTACTCAGATGCCACCAGTTTTTTCTTTGGAGACAAAAAACATTTTTCATTATGAGTCCTTTGGAATTGTCTTGGGTCATCGTATTGCTAGGAATAGGTAAGTCATTCAGGGCTGTTCCTTACACAATATTGCTGCTACTGTGTACGATGTTCTCCTAGTTCTGCTCACTTCACCCTGCGTCAGTTCATGTAAATCTTTCCATATTTTTCTGAAATCATCCTACTTATCATTTCTTACAGCACAATAGTATTCCATTACAATCCTATACCACAGCTTGCTCAGCCATTCCCCAATGGATGGGCATCCTCTCCATTTCCAATTCCATGCCACCACAAAGAGAGCTGCTATAAACATTTCCCCTTTCTCTTTTTTATGAACTCTTTGCGATACAGACCGAGTGATAGTTTTGCCTGATCAAAGGGCATAGACAGTTTGATACAGCGATTTCCAAATTGTTCCCCAGAATTGCTGGACCAGTTCACAACTCCATCAATAGTGCATTAGAGCTCCAGTTTTCCCATCCCCAAAATTTGTCATTTTCCTTTTCTGTCATATTAGCCAATCTGATAGGTGGGAAATGGTATCTCAGAATTGGTTTAACTTGCACGTCTCTAATCAATAGTGACTGAAAGCATTTTTGTTTTGTTTTGTTTTTTGGCGAGGCAATTGGGGTTCAGTGACTTGTCCTGAGTCACATAGCTAGTAAGTGTAATGTGTCTGAGGCTGGATCTGAACTCGGGTCCTCCTGACTCCAAGACCAGTGCTCTATCCACGAGAGCATTTTTTCATATGACTATAGATAACTGATTTCTGAAAACTGCCTGTTCATATTGTTTGACCATTTACAAACTGGGGAATGACTTGTAGCCTTATAAACTTGATTCAGTTCTAGCTTTATAAAATTTTTTTTTGTAGTTTGATTGTGTGACACTGAATAAGCAGTACCAAAGTCAAACAGAAACTGAGCCACTAAACCCCGGAGGGCCGCACAATGACTTGGAAAACCACATATTAACATTACTGTAAGGGCAACTGAAAAGGACAGACCCTCCCTAGCCCCCGTGTAACTGTCTGATGACCTGACATAAAGATAAATAGGAGTCACCATGCATGCCGGAGGTGACCAAGGAGATGGAACGTTAAATAACCAACAAACTGTGTTACCTGAGAAAGCAATTCATCTCAAGGAACATTTTTCTTGAGAAAGGTGTGTAACTGTGCAAGGAATTGATCACTCCTTGGAGACTTACACAACAAATAGGAATTTGGAAACCTTTGTTAGGATGTGTGCGTGCCTGGACGTGAGCACTCACCAGGGATACATACCCAAAACAAAATATCAAGATTGTCTTTTCCTGGTTTACACAGATATAAAAGGGGTCATTTGAAAAGGGATCTTCGGAGTACTTTGATGTCAGAGATAGGGAGCAAATCTCTGTTGTGGTCAGAAGCGGAACACGTGCATGGCTTCTGCTGAGTGGGAGCGGGATGCAACTCCATGGCCTCCCAGACCAAGACCTCTTGGCCGGTCTTCAGTATCCCCGGTCTATTAGGTATTTGAGCTCGCCTGGTCAGTGAGTGTGTATCCTTTCTTTTCTTATTCCCCCTTTTCTTTATTTTGATTATTACTTATTATATTGAATGTTTTTCTCATCTTTATGTGTGTGTTTTGCTTTAATCACTGTAAAATAAATGATTATTTGTTAAGATTACACTGAGTACGTGTCATTATATCTTGAGATCCGAACCTAAATCGAAACTGCACAGTAAGAAATCCTTCCGATTACCATTATCTATACTATATTTTCATTTATTTTGTTAAACATTTCCCAATTACATTTTAAACTGGTTCTAATCTACTCAGGAGTGTGGCAAGCAACAATGTAGCCTACTGGCTATGTGTTTGACACCTTTGGTCTTAACTTTAAGTCCGCTTTTTTTTTTTGAGATTCAAGATAGCTGGGCTCTGCCTGAGTTCAAACAGACAATTAAGAATTTCCCCACCTTACTAATACCAAAAAATACATCCAATTAATGAAAAGCTAAACTTAATAAAATAGACAACACTTTTAAAGCCATTAATAAATCCAACTCTAAAATACAACAAACTTTCTTTATCATCTCAAGCATCACCACCCCAAGATCTTTTTCTTCCTTTATTTCCTTTCACACCTACTTAACTCTGAATCAAAAGTCCCACTCAAAAATTACCCTTAACACACTAGATTTTAGACCAACCAGTACCAACACATACATCTTCACTGCTGTCCTTCCAGACACAAGTTTTTCAATCTCTCATAGCTAAGTGTGAAGCAAAAATTGCCAAAGATAAGGATAAAAAATGGCCCCTGGATTCCTTCTTCCTCATTCCCAGAAGGAAACAAAAAACCTCTTCCCCAAACAAGAAAATACTTATTTTCTATTCTATTTGTATCCACAGTATTTACTATAGTGCTTTACACAATAACCACTTCATTTTTTTTCAATCTTTCATACCCAACACATAATTTAACAATGTTTAAAATCTATGAATATCCAAAAAGTCGGAAATAAATGTAGATTTCTTAAAATTAGAAGATGTGCAATAGCAAAAATAAACATAATGCAATAAAAAACTTTTCCTCTGAAAATATACAAGTGTGAGAAATCAAGTCATTTAAACTTTTTGGGCCTCAGTATCCCTTGCTATATCCACCTTTAAGATGAAGGGAACCATAATAAATGTTTTCTGAAGTCTCTTTTAGCTCCAACATTGTTGCACTTGTAATTATAGTTTCAATGCAATATCTACTTGATATTATTTAATGAGCTAATCCCAGCATTGATCTTGGCATTGTCCTACAGACAGCCCATATTAGGTACTCTCAAAAGATAAACACTTGGTAAAACAGAACATTTCAAACAACTGGTTCTTCTGATGGACAAGGGGATAACTAAAACGAATATGGTTTTATCAATGGAAATGAAACATTAACATCTGCTTTGCTACTGCACTCCAAGGACAGTTAAGGTCTTTCTACCTGGCCCAACAGCTATCTCCTATATATTGTCTTAATCTGTATTGAGAACAGGGATTCTATTTGTATCCACAATATTTACTTCATCCATCTTCGTCAAAATACCAACATACTTATGCACTACAGCTAACCAGAAAAGAATACAGGGTTCAACAAAGGAACACGTCCTTGGTCTACTAAATGAAACAAGTTAACCAATGTCAGAGCTATCTTTCTAGGACCTTAGCTACCAAGTAGCTTCTTTGCTCAGGGGCCCTAGGAAGAACCCAATAGTAAAACCTTTGATTAGGTCAGGTCCACACAAATTGGGAGAATGGTGTTGAGGGAGGAAAGCGGAAAACTAAAGGAAAACTGACAAAGTATCAGTGTAACTCACTATGGTAAATGGGACAACCAGTAAGTCTAAGTTCTAGTTTTAGGCTAGTTCTTTCCCTCTATATCTGCAGAGCAGGAAATGTCCCTAATATAACAAAAATATATAACATATTTTATGTACATAAAAATAACAAAAATAAGCACTTTTTTTTTCAAACCACAAGGATAGGTGAGGTCCTAAAAAAGTTCAAACCCCCTTTTAAGTACACACCATAATAAAAGTATAAAAAATTTTAAACGACGAGGAGCAGATTAAATTCTTGGCTGTGCTACTATCTACTGTTCCAATTTCCTTATTTGTATAAAGGGGCTGGGGAGAGATTGGACTATTGTTTTCCTCTCTTCCAGTTCTAAGTCCTATAATACATCCTAAAGCAATTCGTTACAGGTATACTGCTCATTGCACACAATGCTCAAAGGATGCACGACTTCAATTAGAGAAGGTGCTTTCTCCTTAAAACAGTATGCAGTCCTTTACCTTAGTCTTCTAGGTTGCTCTGACTGAAAAAATTTATCACCTGGTGACCAACCTGAAGATGATGAGACTCAAGAAGGCCTGAACTCAAATAACTGACCACAGACAAGTCTCAACTGGTTTCCCTTTCTATAAAATAACCCAGACAGTTCTTGCTTTACATAAATTTGTATTATGCAAATCTGATGCTCCAGACATAGAAACTGCTCCAGCTTCAGGGTACTGAAACTGAAAACTGCTGAGTTGTGGAAGAAGGCAGTGCCCCTTAAGAGGATGGGGTGGTCTGTGCCTATGGAAAGGTCCACTGACATTAAGTGAGAACTGACTGTACCTATGTATTTACCTTAGAGAGCTCTGGTGAGGGCTGAAATGAGACAATGTACATAAAGTGCTTTATAAACCTTAAAAGCACATCAAATGTCACTTTTTTTTTAACAATTAGCAACGCTCATAATGTTGTTCCTAAATGATCAAGAAAATATTTTCCATTATATTCTATATATAGGAAAGTAGTTTTTACGTTTTAAAACACAGATTCTTAACCTGAAGTCTGTGAACTTGTTTTTATGTTCTGATAACTTTAGCCCAACATAATTAGTTTCTTTTGTAATTCTGTGTATTTTATGCATTTAAAAACATGATTCTGAAGAGTCCACAGGTTTTACCACAGTGCCAAAGGGGTCCAGGACACAAAAAAGGTTAAAAACTCTTGGTTATGAAAGATAATCAAAAAGGTTAATCATCGGGGCAGCTAGGTGGCACAATGGATAGAGCACTGCCCCTGAAGTCAGGAGGACCTGAGTTCAAATCCAGCCTCAGACCAAGCACATGACACTAGCTGTGTGATTCTGGGCAAGTCACTTAATCCCAATTGCCTCTCTCACACACACACACACACACACACACACACACACACACACACACACACACACACACACACACACAAAAGGTTAACCATCAAACCAATTTGCAGGCTTCAATAGTTAATTTCAGCTGCCTGGAAAATTCAATCCCAAGTAATTCTGTACAACCACAGTGGGCTTTAAAACTGCCTTACACTCTAACACAAAGCATATATAACCATAACACAATAAATTTTATAAGACGCTATAAATACATCCCTAAAACATGTATGTTTACCCAGTGCTACTCCAGAAAAATGGATGAGTTTGTCTTCTCCAACCATAACTTCTTCAATAAGTTTGCAACTTCCTAGCTTTACCAGTTCTGGATGATCAAAAGTTGAGGCAATTTCACCACCTATAAAAATAAATTTGCACTGATTAAATGCATGGCAGATCTAAAACTCCTATTTAGAAATGGATGCCCAAACACGGACAAACACTTCTACTGATTATGAAATGCATATCACAATATGAAGTATGTAATGATTAATGTAACAAATTATTATTAGTACTAATTGTCAATGATTTCTTAAATGCCAAGTCCAACAGTTTCCTCAGTCCTCATTCTTTTTTGACCTTTGGGAAGCTCGTGATACTATTCATTATCCTCTTTCTGGAAACCCTCTCTTGTCCAGGTTTTCCCAACATGGCTCCCTTGGTTCTCCTCCTTCCTGTCCTGTCTTTTCTGCTGGACCATCATTCATATCTCCATTTAAAATGCTGCCCATTTAGCACATTTCCCTTTGCACTATGTACCCTCAAAAAGTCTGTCCTGGGCCCTCTTCTCTTTATGGTCTCCTCAGCTCCCTTGGACATCTAAATACAGGATTCTCACTGCTGTATATCCAGCTCTAGCCTCTCTCCTGGCTCCATTTCCATATCACTAAATACCTATGGGACATTTCCAAATGGTTGTCCCAGAGGCATGTTCAAAATAGAACTCTCAATCTTTTCCACCAAACCTACTTATCTTCCTTACATTTTTATTTCCTTCAAAAATAGTAATAGTATCTTCTTAAAGTCTCTCAAAGTTGCAAACCTGGGTGTCATCCTCAACCTCTCACTCTCCATCTCCCAGGTCTAATCAGTTGCCAGATCTCGTCAATTCTACCTCCACATTTCTCTGATCATCCCCTTCTCAATCCTCATATGCTTAACAACCTAGGTCAGGGCCTTTACCGCTCTCACCAGGACTACTGTAGCAACTTCTTAATCTTTCTAACTGGAGGCAACTGATGCCATATATAGTGGCTAGAAGTACTTTGCCTGGAGTCAAAAGAGTTGAGTTCAAATCCAATCTCAGACACTTACTAGCTGGTGACCTTAGAGAAGTCACTTAATCTGACTCGGTTTTCTCATCCGTAAAATGGGAATAATAATAGCACCAACATCATTGTTGTTGCAAGGATCAAATGAAATAATATTTGTTATCTAACACATAATAGGCACAACATATAGGCTTATTCCCTTCCCCACCTCATCTTCCCCTTTACCCTTCCCATACATCTTTAGTCAACGGTTCTCAAAATATGGCGCAGAGACCCCTGGGTGTTTCCAAGACCTTTTCAGGAGGTCTTAGGAAGTCAAAATTATTTTCACAAAACATTAAGATGCTTAAATTTAAGTATCAATAGATGTAACCCACCAAAGCTGGGGATCCTCAATAATTTTTAAGAGCATAAAGGTGTCCTGCAACCAAAAAAGTTTGAGAATCACTGGCCTAAGTGATATTTCTAAAAATACAGATCTCTAAGCATGTCACTCTCTTAACTCAAAAATCTCCAGTGGTTAGTAGTTAGCCTAGCTAGGATTTTTATCCTAGATCAATCAACAAACATGAAATGCCTACTGTGCCTGACTGTGCCAAGCACTGAGGATACACAATGATCAAAAATGAACAGTCCCTGTTCTCAAGGAACTCACATTCTATTTGAGTAATACAACATGTATACACATAAGTTAATATAACATAATTTAAGGAGGGAGAGTGCATTAAATGAGGCTTTCCCAAGAGGTGATAGCTAAGCTTAGCCTTGAAAGAAGTTGGGTATTCTGAAAGGTAAGAAATCGGGAAACGGTGAAGGGTGAGAAGATATATGCAGGCAGAATTCACTCAGAGAATTAAAAGCAAATTTTAACTTTTGCATAAAAAAAGTGAATAGTCCTTTAAAAAATTATAATATAGTCCAAATATACATATGCAAATGTACTTGTTTTCCATCCTATCATTTGTGCTGCTGATTTTAACACAATTGAGAAGTGATACATTTAAATCTTAATCCACACCTCTACTTTGAGGAACTTTCAAGCAACTATTCAGAAATAAATATTTTCTGACTGATTAAAGCATAAGATGCATTAAGTTCAATGTCTTTTCTTTACCTGTAACAAGGGCTAGGCGTTCCACACCTGCAAAGTCTGCATGTTCAATTGCCATGACCCCAGCAGCACCAAATAACTGTTCAGGGTAATTATAAATCAGCTGCCTACAAATAAAAGAAAATTATGCTTTAAAAAAACCCTCATATTTACACAAGCACTGAATCACAATGATATAAAACGTATCCATACCAGAACCAAAAGAACAATCTACATTTATAATGAATATGTACTTTTCCCAAGTCATCAAATGTTTGACCTACAATTAAATGAGAAGTTCTCAAAGACATTGTCACTTTACTTTCCTCCTAAGGCACACTGCTTACCTTGATATAAATACAAAATCCGCAATATTAAATCTTTGTTCGATTCTCTTCACTTTTTATGTTCTTACTCTATACATCCTCATCTCATATTTTCAAGTATAAACTAGAGCTGTAATCATATTCTTAACTCAGTTATCACCATTTAACACATTTAAAGCTTCCCTCTCAAGCCTTCAATTTCCAGAAATAATGAATCTTCAATGCATGTAATCATAGTAATACAATAGCAACATGAGGGCTATACTGTAATTTCCTGATTGCCTGACTTAAGATGTGCAGTTATCCCTTCCATATCATGACTTTGCCCATCAAGATTTCTCTATACAATGACATGCCAGCAGACGACACAGAAGAGTTTAGAAATTCAGAAACATATAAAATGTATATATAGTATTCTATAATGTCAACATGTTTTATCTTTTAACACCATAAATATACCCAAATTTTACAATAAGGTACTATCAGCACCTCATAAAAGAAAAAAAATCATACTTCTCTGGTATAAAGGGAAGGCCATGGTTTTTTTTTTGCAGATTTTCCAGATCACAGGGGTACTGCACCCCTAATCCCCATGATTTGCAGAGATTATGAAGCTGGTATAATAACTGTTGGTCCTTCAATCAAATACAAACCTGTTGATAAAGCAATTTATTCCATGCTTCAAGATTCGGTCAACTTTCTCCTTCATTTTTTCTTTTTCAGCCTGTTCTATTTCTGCAACCTTTGCTGTAGAGTCAACTCTTACTCGGGAACCAAATATCTAAATGAAAAGAAACATAAAGTTACTAGGGTTATAAATTTTAAAACATTATAAATGACAACTTTAATAAATGTAAACCACATACTTTTATTTTGTCCGTGTCCATTCCAGTATTTGCAATAAGAATTTTTGCATTTTCAATTCGCTTTGGTTGGTTTACTCCAATTTTCTTATCCAACAAAAAACCTAAATTGAAAAAAAACAAAAGGGAGTTGGTTTGACTTCGTGATGACTTGGATTCTTAGCTCTGATAACCTGTTCTCTAAGGCAAATCACAATCCCACCATTTTAGACATCTGTTTGAGAATATATACCCTCCTTTTAGTGTATGCCAATCTAATAGGGGAAGCAGTATGAGCTAAAGAGGGCATAAATGACTGGCTTCATTAGTGTCATAATGGCACTTTAAATAGGACTCAGCACCCAACTTTAAGGTATGTATTACATGGGTACCATAGATTTTACAGAGAAATATGCCTCAACTCAGAAAAAAAGGCTACTATATTCTTAACCTGATAAACTGCTAGGAAAATTACAATTGTTTGCAGTGTTTTTTTTTCCTTTAAGATATACAAAATTGTCTGCCTAAAGAGAATAATAAACAAGTACTACATAAACAGAAACCATCAAACATTAAGTGATTAGAATCTAATAATCCAAGCCTTTCTTTATAATATTGCAAACACAGCATACCTTCATCTAAATAAGAATCTGCCAGACTTCCTCCCAGTTTTTTGATGATGTGTATAGCTTCAAGATTGCCAGAGCCTTTCAGTCTAAGAACAGCTTCTACAGCTAACTTAGTAAAGTGGTCTTTGTGATGAGTTAGGAGCTTTGAGGACAATGTGGTTCCAGCAATGTTTATTAAATCTTCACGGAATGCGGCTTCATCATAACTAAATGAAAAAAAAAAAGCAGAAATAAAAATGACCTGTCATTTTCCAAGGAATATTTTTCAAAATTCATTTTACTTTTCAAATAGTATATATTTCTTCCACTTAATTACCAAAAGGATTACTTATACTCCAGATTATTAAATGTTGGTTAAAAAGACATTTTAAGGTACGAACCCATGATCAACTGTAGATAACAACAAAGCCTCTCTTGCTGCCTTTGTAGCTTCTCTCCAACCAGCAATAATGGTTTGAGGATGAATTTTTTTTGCAACCAAAGACTCTGCTTCCTTAATAAACAATAATAATAAAAAAGCTTAATGATACCATCATTTAAACTGCAAAAGTTTTTTTTCCTTCTTTTTCCTTTGGGGGAGGGAACATTCAATTCTGGCTAACTTCTTATAGTAAAATAACATAGCAGCCAAAATGTTAAATTCAAAAGCATTATTTATATTTTCCTCCTTGGATCTGTGATTTCATTGGTCATGGGGAGCTTCCAAAGAGTAAACTCTCTTGTCAAAACAGATCCTACAACTTAGTTTTATAGAGTTGTTTAGATCAGGTTAAGTGATTTTTCCATAGAGCCATAATGTACCATAGGCAGAACTTGAATCCATACAGGTTATCTTGGTGAGCTCTCTACGTATTACATTAAGTTGCAATCCATATATCCACATAAATTATAACAGAAATTACTAAGAATGGACTTTCTTACCCTTAACAACTCGGCTGCTAACACAGTTACAGAGGTAGTACCATCACCAACTTCATCATCTTGAACCCTTGACATATCTGAAAAAAAAAATTTAACTTATTTACATAACCTGAAAATTCTTAAGTTATCTATATAATCTTTAAAAAAGGAAAAGGTTTTTGATCTGCCTCCTAAATCTGACCCACTGCCTAAGGCCCTCACATCTTGCAACTGACCCTGCCTCACATTACTAGAATGCAATAAGCTGTTTTTGCCATCAACAACCATAAACTATCCCTAAGATGTAGAGAACCGTGCACAAAATAACTCACATTCTCCACCCCTGAGAAGCTTAAATTCTAGAACTTGTCTTAGGGATCTAAATTAAATCCACCAAACATTTATCAAACAATACGTGTCCAGGGAAGTAGCTACTAGGTACTAGAGAAACAAAGATGAAAAAACCTAAGAGTCCCTGACCTCAAGAAGCTTACATGACAGTCCACTAGAAAAGTATCACACATATAAAAGCAAATAAGAAGATGCCACAAAAGTAATACAAAGTAGTCTTGAGAACACTAATAATACCAACAGGGGAGACTGACAAATGTTTCAAGTAGGAAGCAGTGCTGGCACTGTACTTTAAACTTTATCCCACACTCTGAGGAGACAAGCAGGTGATGGAATATATGAGTTACACCTGCCAACAAATCAATCTGACCAGACTGCAGACTACATGAAGAGGAATAGTACGAAACGAATATGAAGAGGCTGGTGCAAATCAGCTTGTAACAGAGCTTTCAATGCCAGACTGAGATGTTTTGCATTTTATACCAGAATTAGGATAATGGGTAATAGAAGAGTCTCCATACAAGCTGTCTTTCTTGTTATTAGTATTAAATGGAAGAGTAAACTGTTATACTGATGTCATCTCTCAAAATACCTCATATTTAACTTTTTTGCATTTATTCTATTTGCTATATACCTATATTTGTCTGCTCTGTTACTATGTAAATTACTTGAGAAGGGATCGTTTCATTCTTTTGTTTGTATCCCCAGAACATTACATATTATAGGTGCTAAATAAAATCTTGTTAATTAATGATTAAAAAAAAAAAGACATTTCATAGGAGTCACAGTCAAAGTATAAATAAACTGTCAAAAGTTCTCTCCAGACTCACCAACTAAAACTTTGGCTGCTGGGTTGTCAACACCAATGGATTTTAAAATGGTTGCACCATCATTGGTTACCATAAGAGAAGCATCTCTTCCACTGCTCAGAAGAATTTTGTCCTGGAGGGAACAAATTTAGTTCATAGTTTACACAAACAAACAACACCATGCCTTTTACTTTCAAACAGTAACTAACTCAAAAATCATTTTTATAAAGACTATTTTCAGTAGCATTTTTAATAGTAATTTTTATGAACACAAGCTTGCATCATAAAACACGAATGGCTACCAAATTTAAACTACTGTATATCATTCCAAAAATCTCTAAAAATCTGTTAATGTTTTCTATTTTTCTTACCATGCCCTTGGGTCCTAAAGTGCTCTTTACTAAATCTCCAATGGCGATGGCACCAATAAAAGAAGACTAAAGTTTAAAAAAGAAAGAAAAACCAGAAATTACTAGGAATAATCAAAGTGATAATTCAGAAAACAAAATTATAGCAGAAGAAAAGCTTACCAAACGAGCTGTTTCAGCCCTTTCTTCATCAGCACCAGCCTTGAAGATGTTAACAGGTGCAAGCGAAAGGGATGCCTAGAAACAAAACCCGGCACCAGGAAGTGAAATTTTTATAGATACGCATATAGAAATGTAAAATGCATAATGTAAACATGCAAATTACATAGAGATAAAATATATTCACATAAACATGTTTACATAAAATACACATATTGGCACATACACGTATGTTTAAATGTTTACATATTTTTTGTTGACTGAAAACCAAATTTTAAATGTTTTCTTGTACACAGACCCATTTTTATCACGCAAACAATATGCAGCAGCCCATAACCTTAATCAAATCCAACCAGACTGTAACTTATAAAATGTTTTTTTTTTAAGCTTTGAAGCTTTAAAATGTTCACAAGAAGCAAGGCAGTAATTAGCAGAAAATGAGGAAGGCTGCTGGCATAAAGTCTTCTCTGGTGGAGAGGACTGTTCCATTTTTGCGGGGGGCGGGGTACCTAATTTTAAAGCTTGCTTTACACATCAGAGAAAATGGGAATAAGAATTCAAAAGTGCCAGGCACAGCGCCCCATCAAATTCCATCGCATTTTACTTATTTAAATTGCCGAGGTAAGGGGACGTGAAAGCTCATTTTCCCGGGGGTGCGATGTGTCCGGAGCCAGGTGAGAGGATGCCAGCGCCCAGGAAGGCCGGGGCAGGAGACAGAGCAGCGGGAGAGACCTTCCCCCCCACCTCCCCGGGGCTGCAGGCCCCACCTCCTGCCGCACTAGAAGTTTCTTTCCTCCAGGCCAGGCCCGGCCGCGGAGCCTGGGCATTGGGGGAGGGGACACCGGGCCTCCCCATCCCACCGAAGACGCTGCCGCCCCGCACCCCACTCCCCAGACCCATTCGGCGAGCAAAGCCCGAGCCCGCCAGGCCGCGCCTGGAGAGGGCCCCGAGATAGGCCACACGGCCCGCCCCGCCCCAGCAGCCATGTGCGGGGAGGCTCCGGGCCCGCGTGGGGCGCAGGGAGAAAGGAAGGCGAAGGGGAGGCGGGGGCCGCGCGGGGGTCCAAGCCTCCCCCGAGAAGGGGTGGCGGAGCCAAGCCGGGGCCTCACCATGATTCCGAAGTCGCCGGTGACCACCTCACAAGCACGCTAACAATCCGCCCGTGTCAGACCTCTGGGACGGGAGGACAAGACGGATGTGACGTGACGGAAGCCGCCGGAAAAGGAGCGGCAGCTTGCGCGCGCTGCACGTCTCTGGGCCGACAGCAGCCATTAATGTCTGGCCCCTAGACCAACCCACGCAGAGATGGGGGGGAGGAAGGGGGGGAGAGGACGACATTTTGAGTGAGGCATTATGGGATTTGTAGTCTGACGGCCGGAGGACAAAGGGAAGCCTTGCTTGGTAGTTGCTATAGCAACAGTGTTTGGGCGGAGAAGGACGCTCATTGGTAGGTATCTTCCGAAAAGGATCAACCCAAAGCCGTTTCTCCGGCGTCCCAGCCTTCTGCGCACGGTTCTTTTAAAAAAAAAAAGTATTTTAATTTTTGGTTCCTGTTTTTTGTTTGGACACAAAATCACATACTTTCAATAAATAACCACCCCTACCTCTCTCTGAAACAAAATCTGCTACGTAACAGATTTTGTAGACTTGCACTGCACTAGCGATGATCTGGAGTAGAAACGCCGTAGGATTTTTCTCTAGGGCTTCTTTATATAGAAAAACAGCAAAATCAAAATAAGTCGACAAGCATTTATTATGAGTCTTTTACGTAGCAGGCACTCTGCTAATCACAAAGGATATAGAAGAAGGCAAAAACACGGTCCTTGCCCTCAAGGAGCTCACATTCTCATGGGGGTGGCAACGTGCAAATAACTATGTATATGTAAGAAATAAGTACAAAACTACCAGGTGGTGTCAATGAGCATTTATTAAGCACTTACTGTGTATACAGTGGGGCAACTAGGTAGCACAATGGATTCAAGTGCCAAGACTGTAATCAGGAAGACCCATCTTCCTGAGTTCAAATCTGGCCTCGTACACTAGCTCTGTGAATCTGGGCAAGTCACTTCCAACCACCTGGTTTGCCTCAGTTTCCTCATCCACAAAATGAGCTGAAGAAGGAAATGGCAAACCCCTCCAGTATCTCTGCCAAGAAAACCCTAAAGAGGATCACGAAGAATCATACAGGACTAAGTAACAACAAACGTACACAGAAGAAATAGGTACAGGAATTACTAGGTAGTGTCAGTCAACAAGCATTTATTAAGCACCTACTGTATGAAAGGCACTGTGCTTGGCACTGGAGATACCAAGAAAGACAAAAGATCGTCCTTCCTCTCAAGGATTTCAGGCTGACAGGTGAGACAACATGCAAACATCTATGCATGAACAAGAGAGATAACAGTATCAATTAGAGATAATCAACATTGGGAAGGCCCTAAGATTAAGGAGGACTGGGAAAGGCTTCTTGCACAGAGTAAACTTTAGCAGAGATGAGGAGGGAGAGAGTTCTTGGCACGGGAGACAGCTAGTAAAAATGGGATCTGTATTGGGAAAAGGAGTGTCAGGTGAGGACCCCAAGGAGGTCACTGTCATTGGATTTCAGAGTGCTTAGGGAAGAGGGTGAGTTGTAGAAAGGTAAGAAGAGGCTAAAATACTGAAGAGGTTTAAAAGCCAAACATTTCACATATGATCCTGGAGGTCATAGGGATCCAGTGGACTTCATTGTATAGAAGGAGCAGGGTAACATGGCCACACTTGCACTTTAAGAAGATTACTTTGACAGCAGAGTGGAATATGGAATGGAGTGGGGAAAATGCTTACTCTATTCTATATACGAACCAGATATAAGAGGAATGCATGGGAGTAGGGAAAGGAAAAAGGAATAAGAAAAGAATGGAATAAGCTTTTATATAGCACCTACTATGTACCAGGTACCATGCTAAAAGCTTTACAAATATCTTATCCACTACTCCTCCACCTGGTAGAAATATCAGTCCAAACAGGAGACAGGGTATGGGGAGTTTTTACAGACACAAATCATTATACTCTTTGCTTTCCAACAAACTACAACAGTTTTATGATTGCTTAAAACCAAGATCGAGTTACCTAGATGCATCATTAAACTTCACTTCAGTGACTTCCAATAAAAAGAAAATTTTGCAAAACTGGCTAGTATAGTGTATTACAATATAAAATTTAAGATTTCCTGACTGCAAATGCAACTTTCCACTTTCACATTTGACTTTTTTTTTGACAGAATATATTTCAACTTTAGCCATTGGGAACCAGTCTCTACTATTCTACTGGAACTGAATTATTTTGAACTTAATTTCACTTAAACTAATTTAAGTGCTATGTAACTGTGCTAGGCCTGAGGATAACAAGACAAAACCAAAAACTAAATTAGAAATAGTCTTGACCTCAAGTGTCTTACATTCTATATGAGCGTGTGTTTATGTATATATGTATGTATATGTATATTTGTATACACAAATATATATTCATACATACATATATATGTATGTGTGTGTATATATGTGTGTGTGTGTGTGTGTGTATATATATATATATGTATGTATGTATGTATGTATGTATATCTCTATACACAAATAAGGGTCCAGGGTACTAAGACCCCCTCCCTATTTGCTGTCAGTCAGCAAGTCTTTATCAAACGCTTATTATGTGCTAGAACTATGCTAAGCAGTAGGAATACAAAAAGAGGCAAAAGACAGTCCCTGCTCTTAAGGAGCTCACAATTTAATATACTAGAAGAACCCCAGTGGAACCTGAATGGGGATGGATCTAGGGAGAAGCACGTGGGGAATTGAGCTGAGCTCCCCTGGTCAATTCCAGTGACACATGCAAGTGGAGCACAGAAGCACTTAAGCTTATCATCCTCTTTTTGGTTTCTGAATCTCTTTGACTATATCAGTGGATGCCTGTGTCAAAGAGAATTGGGCCACTGAGTCGAGAAGAATGGTCTACTCAATAGGAAGGGCCATTCAATAAAAATGACCTTAAAACAAGTGATTCTACTTTCTTTTACCATCTGCTTATCTGAGGAAACTGTCTTAGATTTCCCATAAAGCAGGGTAGGGAGTCTCATTGCCCCCAGCAGGTATAACAACTCCCTTGCACATAATAGTGGGCACATGTGTTGCCTAGGTGAATCTGAACCTGGACCTAGTACCCCTGACTACTTTATCTGTTTTCCATTTCTTTCCCTGAGCACAGGTGACTGGACAGCAATCCTAAAATGGACATTTCTGGCCTTGGAGATAACTTCATGGGTTTAAGAATTTGAAAGTTTCTGGATTCCTCAGCAGAATAAGATTTTGTTTCTGTTTTTACAATTAAACTCTTCTCAGAAAAGATGAACACTGACAGGAAAAGGAATCTAATTCATATACTGACCGACCAAAAGATAGAGTGCTTGAAGGAACTGCTCAGAAAGTGCAGAGCTGATGTGACGGTGAAAAGGCTATTTGATAAGTCTCACTAAACATTCCGTCTTTTAATGTTTTTAGGTATCAACCTCCTGGAACAGTATAGCAGGAACTATATAGGTTACCATATCACATTTTAAGTCTTTGGCAATGCACATTGTGTTTTAAGTATAATTATTACCCTGGCCCCCACTGCCAGGTCAGATCTGTTGCATTTCACCCCTCAGTCAAGGTTTTCTGGTACTCAAGGGAACCAGGCTCTCTTATCATTGACTGCAATCCCCACCAATTGTTGCTTCAATTGTAGCAGGCTCCTGCACCCCAGTTCCATTAAACCACTTACGTCAGCTTAACTTTTACAAAGGTGCCTTTACTTCAAAGATATAATAAGAACAAATATACAAACCTACTCCCCAAAACATGAAGAGGCATGTTTAATCCTCCCTGTACCATCTCATATTCTAGGGAGGTGAAGGGTTAGATCTATAGCTTAGTTCAGTCATAGGAGTCCTAAATTCTAAGTCCAAAAACCCACCGACAATCAAGTCCCTGCCATCCTAATTTCTCAGGGCTTCCTTGATGGGCTGGTTGGTTGCAATATCTAGCCTAGAATTCTGGCTCCAAGGTTACCATGGCTCAATTCTGAATTCATTTGAGATTTTTCTCCTGTTAAATTGTGAGTTCTTTGAGGGCAGGCACTGCCTTTTGCTTCTTTTTGTATCGCCGGAGATTAGCATAGTCCTTAATATAAATGTTTATCGATTAATTTGAAGCCTGGTGCCTAGAATTGAAAAGGACAAAGGAAATACCAAAATGAAAAATCCCAAACCAATCCATTTCTCAAGTCTATAGGATAAAAGAGGAGAGTAGAAAAAGACAGTCGTGTCCCTCCCCCTCCCCTCACCCCAGTTCATTTCATGTTGCTCCCTCTGTGGGTAAACTCAGATTTTCACCCTTTCTGGGTACCTCTGTAAAGACAGGCCCATATCTTCTGGTTTTAAAGACACAGCCTGTAAGTCATTCAAAAGAGGCTATTCCCATCCACATGGCAGGGTAATGCAGAATGTCTTCTCCTAGAAGCGCTGGTCCTTAGAGCTTAAGTAATATGAGCATGTTCCAAAGCCTGTTATTCTTTTGTAGTGGAAGAATCTAAATAGAATGTGAATTCCTTAAAAGTAGGAACTGACTCATTTTTCTATTTATATCACTAGTACTTAGCACTTTTTGGTGTATAGTAAACACATAATGATTTTCCATTCCATTTCATTTACTTCATATATTAAATATCTTTCTGATGCCTTTTGGAGAGACCCTAAATATGAGCCAAACCTATGTTTTAAATGATTTCTCCCAGGTCTCTGGATTAAGGGTCTAAAGAGACAAAAATGACCTAATTTAAAAATAAAAGATCAAATTTTGTAAATTATAGTCTACTGAGTTGACTTCAATTCCTGGAAGAATTTAAGAATAGCTCATTAAAGTGATGGTTGCTGAACATCTGGAAAGGGAAGTGGTGATAACAAAGAGAAAGAGTAGGACCCCTCTTCAAGAGGGTAATAGTGCTGATACAGGGATAGGGAAAATTAAGAAAAGTCTTGTGGAAAAGGTGGTACTTAAACTTTGTTTTGAAAGAAGAAGGCAGAAATTCTGTGAGCCAGAGAAGCAAGATTCCAGGTAAATAGAGACCACATGAGCATGGAAAAGCATGGAAGGCAGGAGATAGGAACTGGAATACCCTGGATTAGGAATAGCTAGCAAACCTATTTGAGTGAGTGAAGCAATTCGAAAAGAGGGGAAAGGTTACATTATTGTGTATCAAGAAGAAGGGCAACTTTTTTTTTCTTTTCTAAAACCAGAAAACAAGATGTGGAGTCAACTTGATGAAAGCACCTGACTTCCAACTCAAGAATATGAATGAATGAATTTTAAAAAGCCTTCATTAAGTGCTTAGGTGCTAAGTATTATGCTAAATGCTAGGAAATAAATAGGGATAGAATTCTTTTTTTTTCTTGGCAAAGGGGAAAAACCTTTATACTGGAAATGGCAGAACAAAAATGACTATCAGAGAGATAATATTCAAAATAAATAGGTCCTTAATGAATTCAAATCACCTGGCCCAGATGAAGTACATCCTTGGGTCCTAAAACTGGTAGTGAGATTACTGAGACACTATGGGAGATACTTAAAAGAGCATGGAAAAAAAGAGTAAGTACCACAAGATTGGAGGTCAAATGTCCCAATTTTCCAAAAAAGGGAAGAGAATACATTCAATAAAATACAAGCCAGTGAACTTGACTGTAAGTTCTTAGAAAATTCTAGAACATATCATTAAAGAAATGGTTGCTTAATGTCTAGGAAGAAAGCCAAAATGGCAGAGAACCAACATGGCTTCTTCAAAAACCAATTTATTCCAGACTGACTTCATTTCCTTTTTTGATAATATTACTAAACTCGTAGGTGAGGGCTGTGGCTATCATTTGACTGTATTTTAGCAAAGCTTTGGATAAAATATCTTACACATTTTTGTGGAGAAAATGGAGATAAATAGATTAGGCAATGAACATTCTGATAGCCCTGAAAGTAGTAGGAAAAGAACTTTGCCTTAAAAACTGCTAAAATAGGAGTTTAAAGAAAGTTTACCAAAGGGATTTGGGAGGTTTTGGAAAGAAAATAAACTGTCATAAAAACAAATTACCTTGATGCTTCATTTTTATGTGAACAGTTTGAAGGTTTAAAGAGGTATAAAAAGAATTAATTTATTAAAAATGTAAGTACTAAAAACCTTATTGGGAACTCAGAGCTGCAGGGGATTATAGTCCCTGTTTGTTTGAATACAGCTCTTTTAGAGTGTGTGTGTGTGTGTGTGTGTGTGTGTGTGTGTGAGAGAGAGAGAGAGAGAGAGAGAGAGAGAGAGAGAGAGAGAGAGAGAGAGAGAGAGACAGAGAGACAGAGAGAGAGAGAGAGAGAGAGAGAGATCACGTTTAACCATTTGGCAGGCAAGACATGAGTAAAAAAGGATTGACAATTTTTTTTTTTAGCTAGGCAATGGAGTTAAGTGATCACACAGCTAGTAAGTGCCAAGTGTCTGCGGCCAGAAAAGAAAGAAAGATATGGGGGATTTAGGAAGCTAAGGATGAATCCGAAGACTAAAGAACCTGGCAAAATATTTAGCAAGGGATGAAGACCAGCTTTGTGGGAACTATTTGAAGAGTCCAGCACCAGGAGCTGTCTGCTGACAGAAAGAGGGCTTCAGCAACATGATTCCTGATTAACTGGAGAAAGGCTTGACTTCACCGGACCAGAACTTCAGTAAAAGAAGTGAAGTTTCCCCAAAGTGCCTGTTCCTCTTTGCCATACACCTCCTGTTTGAGAAAAAGTAAAGAGAAGGGGAAAAGAAGTGCTACAACTGTTTTGCTACATTAGAAGAGCTGGCTAGGCTGATTTGCCTTGCCTTGAGAGTCAAGAGAGCTGTTTGACATGAGCTCTGTTCTGATTGGTCAACTTGGCATACGGGTAAATAAAAAGCAGGCTGGATTTTTATAGAGAGGTCCATTAGAGGAAAAGATTAGCACACAACATAAACAGGCAAATGAAGACAGGAGCCTCCTGTCTGATAAATTCAAAGATATCAGATACTGGGGCAAGAACTCACTATTCAACAGAAACTGCTAGGGCAATGAAAAATAGTCTGGCAGAAATTAGGTAAAGACCGACATCTTACAACACGTGCCAAGATACATTCCAAATGAATACATAACTGAAGACATAAAAGGTGGCATCATAAAGGGGGAATGTGGAAGGAACAAGCATTTATTAGCTGCTTCCTATGGGCTAGGCACTGTGCTAAGGGCTTTAAAAATATCTCATTTGGGGGCAGCTAGGTGACTGCAGTGGATAGAGCACCGCCTTGAAGTCAGGAGGACCTGAGTTCAAATTTGGCCTCAGACCAAACACTTGACACTTACTAGCTATGTGACCCTGGGCAAATCATTTAACCTGAATTGCCTCACTTAAAAAAATATATATATGTACATATATCTCATTTGATCCTTACAACGATCCTATTATTATTCCCATTTTACAGCTGAGGGAACTGAGACAAAAAGAGGTTAAATGACCTGCCCAGGGTCACACAGCTAGTAAGTCTCTGAGGCTGGATTTGAACTTGAATCTCCCTCATTATAGGCCCAAGAGTAACAAATTAGAGAAGCAAGGATGAAATTACTTTTCAGACTGATAGAACAGTTCATGATCAGAAGAAAATAGAGAGGACCGCGGAAGATAAAACAGGTAACTCTGATTACCTAAAATTAAAGTTTTTGCACAAATAAAACCAAGGCTGCTGAAAGTAGGAGGGAAGGAGGGGTAATTGGGAAAGAATCTTTGCAGCAAGGTTCTCTAATAAAGACCAGCTTCCAAGATAGATAACTCATTCAAGTTTACAAGGATAAAAGTCATTCCCTATTTGACAGATGGTCAAAGGATATGAACAGGCAGTTTTCTAAGGAAGTTTGCTCAGTCATTTCAGTTGTGTCATGAGCCCATTTGGGGTTTTCTTGGCAAAGATACTGGAGTGGCTTGCCATTTCCTTCTCCGGCTCATTTTATAGATGAAGAGATCGAGGCAAACAGGGTTAAGTGACTTGCCCAGGGTCACACAGCTAGTAAGTATCTAAGGCTGGATTTGAACTCAGATCTTCCCGACTCTAGGCCTGGCACTCTATCCACTGCACCACCTAGCTAGAAATCCAAGTTAACCCATAGTCCCATATGAAAAAATGTTCCAAATCACTAACAAAGAGAGAAATGGAAATTAAAGAAACTCTGAAATTCTACCTCACGCCCATCAGATTGGCAAAGTTGACAAAGAAGGAAAATGACAAATGTTGGAGGACTACAGGAAAACAGGCACATTAATTAATTGTTGGTGGATCTGTGAATTGGTTTAGTGATTCTAAAATGCAATTTGGATCTATTCCCCAAAGTTGTTAAACTGTACATATACACAGGCCTGTGTTCCAAAGGGATTAAAGAGATAAAGGACTAAGGTAGTGCAATGGCCAGTTATCAGACCCGGAATCAAAAAGACCCAAGTCTCAGACACTAACAGTGTGTGACCCTGCACAAGTCACTTAATTTCAGTTTCCTTGTCTACAAAATGGGGATAATAACAGCATCTATCATCTAGAGTTGTTATGAAGATACCATGAAATATTTGTAAAGTGCTTTGTAAACCTTAAAGTGCCATACAAATGCTAATTGCTGTCCCCCAAGTTGGTGGCAAAGAACTGGAAACTAAGGAGGTACCTATCAATTGGGGAATGTTTGAACAAATTATGCTACATGAATGTAGCGAACTATTATTCTCTAAGAAATGGAGAAACCTGGGAAAACTCATATGAAATGACTGATGCAGAATGAAGTGAGCAGAACTGGGAGGACAATTTATACAAATAACAAAAACTTTGTATAGATGACTCTGAAAGACTTAAAACTGTGATTCAATGCAATGACTAACCATAATTCCCCAGGATGATGATGAAACATGCTAGCCACCATCTAATAAGAGGTGATGGATTCAGGGTACAGCATGAGCCACCTATCTTTTTTTTAAAGGCCAATGTGGGAACTTGTGGCATATTTGTTACAGGAATTTTTTGTCCTTCTAATTCCCTCTCCCCCTTGGGGATGGGGAGGTACAAAAGACACTTTTTTTTAAGAGCTCACCATACTGGTTTATAGTGCTCAGCTTATTTCTCTGACTTAAACAGAACTGTTATCCAAATTAAGAGGTAATACTTTTTTCAAAGTCCATTAAAAGGGGCCATAACTTGAAAGAGCATGTAAATGTCTGTTGGTTTGCCCAGCCAGAGTGGTGAAGCTAAGCAGAGAAATGGCTTCATGTGATGCAGATGTTCCTGGATGGATCAATGACATCAAAGCCTGCAGGCTAGAGTTCCCAAGAACATGAGTTTTTCTTTCTCTTGCGTCTCCTGAACTGAAATTCAGACTTCTTAAAAAAGTTTTTGTTACAAAGGATAGCTTTCTGGGAAGGGAATGAGGATTAAAGGAGAAAATTAGGATGTCAAACAAGGGACATCAATACAATTTTTTAAAAAGTTCAAGATTCTCCACAGTACAGAAATACCCACCTTTCCAATCTTATCCTACTACCCTCTATGTAGTTTCCAGGTGAGCTCCAGCTAAACTGTTACAACTCATCTGTCCTGGCATTCTTCCCCCATGCCACCTGCTGTTCCTTTTCCCTGGAAGAACTCCCTTTGTGCCCTCCCCAGACACTACTAGTTTAGTGAACTTTTACCCAGCCCAACTCAAATGGCACTTCTGGAAACATTCCCTCATCTGTACCCCTCCTACCAACAAAAATCTCCCCTTACTTATACCTTTACTTACCACTCTGCTTGCATGTGCATAAAACTCAAAATCTATGATCCTATGATGCCCTTTTCATACATTATTTTGTACTGTAATAACCTGTGTCTTATCTTCCTACTAGGCTGTATGGCCTTGGACAAGTCATTCCCACTCTGAGCCTCTCTTTCCTCCCTTATAAAATTAGGACTAAATTATCTTTAAGATTACTAAATCTTATGATCTTTTTTTTTCTTTTTGCTGAGGCAATTGGGATTAAGTGACTTGCTCAGGGTCACACAGCCAGTAAGTGTCAAGTGTCTAACGCTGGATTTAGAACTTAGGTCCTCCTGACTCCAAGGCTGGAGCTCTATCCACTGCACCACCTAGCTGCACCCTAAATCCTATGATTTTATAAGCTCCTAAATCCACTTAAAGAGGATTCAGCCATTGAGCAGGAGTTTCTACTAGATTTGTAAAATCCCAAAATTTAGAAGGAACCTTTCTGTATTTGTCTCATGTCTTTACTGAATGGTACACTCCCAGAAGACAAATAGTTTCTTACTTAAACTTTGTATCACTCTCTACCCTCCTGTCACACCCAAGTTGCTAGAACAGTGCTTTGGAAACAACAGGCGCTTAAAAATATTTTTGGAATGTCTTTTTCAGTACTCCAGGACCTATCTAAATTTACTGAACCTCAGAACATGTACCTATCCTTTCAGGGCTCATTCTCTGTTTCATTGATTCTGTTCCAGTCAAGCTCACTGAACATGGGAAAGGAATTCTAACTTTGTGATTTATGTTTTTTTATGGTGTCCTGTTTTTGTTTTTGAATGTTGATGGAATACACATAAAATACGTGTGAGCTCCCTCAAGGATAGAGACTATTTTCGTATCATCCAGTCCCTAGCACAAAAGCTTCTACACAGATGACAGTCAAATGTGTCAAATAACGAATACTCTGCAGAACTGCATTTCTACCAAGACGTCCATCCAAGGAACTTTTGTCACATTGCTCAGTGACTAGGCAGATATAACCTTGAACAAGTTAATTTTCCTTTGTATCAAATTCCTGATTTCCAAAAATAAAGCTGTTGGTAAGGTTTTTAAAAACCAGTCCTATCTTGCCATAACATCATCATCATCATCATCCTCATCATCCTCATCATCCTCATCATCTACTAAGAGCCTACTATATACCAGGAACTGTGCTTTACAAATATCTCATTTGATCTTCACAATGCTGAGAGGTGGGTGCTGTTATTCTGTTTTATAGTTGAGGAATCTAAGGCAGACAGAAGTGAAATGATTCGCCTAGGGTCACACAGCTAGTAAGTGTTTGAATTTGTCCAAAGTGTCTAAATTTGAACTCGGGTCTTTCTGGCTCAAAGTCCAGAAGAAGTCAGACTGTACCACCTGAAATATTATCCCCCTAAAGACATTATGTACACAGTTTGGAAATGTGTAGGGTGTACTTATGTATGCATGTGTGTGTATGTATTCTTAACACATACATACATATATATATGAAAATGGAACTGAGCAATAAAATCTTTTACAGAGTTTCAGAACACTAATGAGAAATCCAAATATAATAAAATCAATAAATTGGAACTGTAAATCAGTAGAGCCTTCAATTAACCAAAATGTTGCTATAAAGCACTCTATTTTTAGGAGGGAGAAGGAAAGTGATTTTAAATACAAACTCATATCAGGTCTTATTTAACAATTATTTAGAAACTGGGTTATTATTTATTCAGCCCAGTCACCCACATTATCTACAGGGCTTTACAATGAGAATCCATGTTCAGAATGACAACCCTGAAGCAATGTAAGACATTTAATCATCAAAGATTAAATTGTGTTTGGTATACTTTATTTAATAAGCCACAAAGCTGAACACATTATAGAAAAATTTGACAATAGGTTTAAGAGAGTTTGCTGCTGAAATTTTAGTCTAATCATACTCAATTAACAGACCATTGTTTTTCCTAAACGGTCCTGCTAATTGAGGTTTTTACTATTATGGGATTCTGACACGCACAGAATAGAAAAAAAAAAGTATGAACAAACCTGAGTTTGAAAGGTTGGTACTGCACCTTTCATGCAAAGCATAGGGTCTCTTGAGACAGTTATCACACCAAATGGAGATGTCTTCAAAAAAGGAAGTAAACACCAACATAGCCATGTCCACATCCACCAAAAAGCCACACACTGCTATAATATAAACTCAGTATTTTATTGCCATGCTACAAAATACGAAGTTGGTACGGATGGGGAATGATGGGAAAGGAGGGCTTAAAGAGAAGGGCACACAATGATGTCAACATCATATGGCACAAGGCTTTTAACATTTGGTAAGTTATTATCAATGCTAAAAAAAAGCAAACCAAGATTTAAAATGGCGATAAGAAACAGCATCAAAAATACACAATTTCTGCATAGTACAGTATCACTTTTGTCTTTTATTAGAGAAACATGGAATGTTTATAAAAGAAATTAACCAAAGGGGAGGGGCAAAATTCATATTTCATATACAATTTGGCAATGGTAGTCCCACTGTTTAGACAACTTTTTATAAAAGAAAAAATTAAAAATCTAGTAAGCTACCTTTATACAAAGTTGCTATATTTATGCCTTTAAGTAGGAAAAACTTAACATTTTATAATGTGAATTAGGACATAATAATCTTACAATATTATACACTGTAATGAAATAAAAACATAATAATACAAATTTGGCCTTTATAAAAATGTATGTTTTGCATTTAATAATGCAACTGTGGCACACTGGTGACTACTGTACTATTAATACCAGTCATTTTCCATGCTATAATGGTAACCAATTGTACTGCAACTGCAACTCTATAGTGTAGTTAAAGATGCAGAAAACTAGCCCTAATGATGCTACAACAGAATGAAGTGTTATATGATAGGGTGATGGATACAGGAAGAGAGAGGGAAGGGGGAAAGGGTAGATAAATGGAGTGAAAGGAGAACCAGAAGGCGGAAAGGTAGGCCAGGGCTGGTCTGGGCACAGCATCTTGTGGTACATGGTTTAAGACTTATTTTTCAAGTCAAAAGTGTTTTCTATACATTCAGTAATTCCGTACCAATGCCTATATTCAACATTTGGCAAAGTTCAGGGAAAACATTATTTAGTACCATATACCTCACACATCAGAACTGTAAATGTGATGGTAAGATATCTGTTACTCACCCATGAGTTCTCTGATGGAGGCATAATCTGTGGACACTTACTCCACACTGCACAAATTACAGGGGCATTATTGGTTAGATAGCCTGAGGGAGGGGATGGCAATAGTTAGCTTGGTATAAAAAAATCAGGTTTACTTGCAGGCAAAAACACAGTGTTGTGTGGCTGGGAAGCTGAAAACATAAGGCCCCTTTCCCAATTTTGTAAAACATTATTGAGGTACTTTTTTTTTTAAATATGATGTGCCACAGATTTTCTGGAAAAAAAAATACAGCCTTGTCTCATTCCATCTAACATTTAAGTGTGGGATCAATGTTAATTAACATTTATAAACACAAAAACTTATTGGCAAATTTTAATAAGACCCAAGCCTGATATCTGCAGTCTATTTTAGATCAGCTGGAAAGTGAAAATGTTTTTTGCTGAGTCTTCAAGGGTAAAGTGCATATCTCATCACTCCACAAGCAGCAGTAAAATGAAAGAACCACTCGACTATCTTCCTGGTGGGAGGGAAGGCACCACATTTTAATTTTTACATGAAAAGAGAATCAAAGAAGAAATCATGCCAAGGAAAAGTAGCTATATCTCCTTCCATCTGGGAGAATGCAGATGGAGAATAAGTGTGTAGAGGGAGATCCTGTTGGGAATAAATTACATGTTAACAAAAAGTATCTCATAAAAACATACACCTGGTAAGTCAGATATACATTCCTAGGGTGCAGCTTAAGTCTTATTGCAAAATCTCTAGAGGAATGTATTTATTAAATAGGAAAATAGATGAATTTCAGCAGGTAACCAGATGGTAGCACCAGCTGTATGCATCTAATACTCATCTGACAGTAAAAGTCAAATACTTCGTAGGTATTGCTATGCTAGTGCAGAACCTACAGCAAAGCTGTTAGATTGGCATGTTTTTAAAAAGCAAGTTGGGAACTTGGGATGGAAGGGGCATAAAGGGAGAAAAAGAAAGAAGGAAGGGTTTCAACCTGAAAGAACAGACAGATATTATTAGCCCTTTCACACAGAGGGGAATATTCTAGCAGTCTTTGCTGTTATTTCTCAAATTAAGAGCATGTATATTAGTGTTGTGATTCTTATTCCATGCTATAAAAACCATCACACAAATTTGGCACAATTAGAAATCTTCTCAGGAGAAATCAAGAATGGAATAGTATAAGATATTGCAAAAGGGAACTGTATCAGAGAAACTGCCCACCTGGCACCACGGCTCTAGTGAGCATTTTAGTCTCTCACTTTTTGCAAGCACCAAGTTCACAGAATACAAAAATCCTGCTAGGCAAACAAAGGGCACTAATGCAACAACTTTGACGTCTTACCTTGTTTACAATGACACCACTCTACTGCAATGCAAACACATGAACTGCCTTTACCAATAGGGTAACCCAATGAATAGACTGGCTACTTGAATGAAATGATTTCCAGCTAAATTAGTGCTATAATTTAAGCCTAAATGTAAAGTCTCAAATGTAAAGTCTAAAAATTTAGGAACCTAAGTAAAACCATTTGTAAGTGACCCAACCCTTCCGTCTACTTCCCCTTCCATTCTCAAGAATCATGGAACCTGGAGGATTAGTTTAAACAAACATCAATTCCTCTAAATCCTAGGGTATGACATGATCTCTTTGCTACAGATCTTCCACTGCCCCTGCGAGGCTGATATAACAGTATATTAACATTCCGCCAAAATCAAGGTAAAAGCTAAATTCTAGCTATGTTTGAAAGGATAAGCATAGCTGATGAACATTATTACAGTGGGTGGAGTACAACTGCAGCCAGGCTTTATATAACTGAGAAAATCACTGCTAAAGTGCAGAGGAGTGTGTCCATTGATAAATCTACAGTACCTCTGGGGAACTTTTTATTTTATAAGTGTCTACTTTCATTTGCAACCAAAGAGTTCATCTATGGACACATGAATGAAAATTTAAAATCAAGTGGATGTCTCTATAAGACTCGAAAAAGTAAACAGCATATCAATAAATACTGGAAAAGGGCAACCCTGTTAAAATCTAACAGTAAGTTCCAAATGAACCTTCAAAACCATAATTTGACAAAACATAGACTAAATAAGACTGAACAGATAAACAACAAAACCATATACAAACTCAACCATCTTAAACCTAAAGACATCATTTAACAAAACAGACATCCTGAACACCAAAGGTAAAAAGAAAAGATAAGTGGAAACTTAATGGCACAAATATAAACGCCTCCAGGAAACAATGCTGAGATTAATGTTCTATTGGAGAATACGGTTGATGAGAAATTGCAACTCTTTTCTGGTAGTATTGGCCTGAGATTGGTTCTAAATTCCCATGGTGCTTCTGATCAAGGGAACCTTGACATACCCTTAAAATGAAAGCATGAGGTAAGGAGAAGGGAACTTTCCCCATCCTGCCCTTCTAACACACACCAAGAGTACGCCATATTCATGGATGTGTTATTCTAATAAAGTTTTAGGAAAAGGACTTGACTGGTATATAAGGAGGGATGGTATACCATATAATATATATATAATATATATATATATATAGATGTATATATATATATATACGTATATATATATACATATATATGTATATATATATATATATATATATATATATATATATATATATATATGTATGTATGTATATATTCCTTTTATGTACAATGCATTTGGCTCAAGTCAAAAAGCCTTTAATTAATGAAATGATGAATGACTCATGCTGGAGGCCACCTAACCTGGAAAGTGAATTTACAGATATTTACTTTCAAAGACTAGATTTATCTGCTAGTAATGCACACATCAAGAGGTTTTATAAAATGTTATAAATGTCAACCATGATTAGACATAAAATGATAGGCACGAGTCCAGAATATTGAAAAACTCAAAACTGGGATGTCACTCACTTCCACTCTCAATTAAATAGGCACTGTGAAAATGGCAATGTTGCTATACAGTAACAACTATGATAGAATGTAATTAGTGTTCTTTAATGAGTACCTGCTCTACATTAATTCCCTTTAGTTAAAACAAGCACATGAAGTATTCGGAAAAAAATTCTATCAGTCTATAAAAGGTGTTAGTGTTTAGAAATGAAAATGAAGCACTTGCATCTTCATTTTTAAAAACTTCACAAAGGTGCAAACGATGGATGTAATGTTTCCAGGGCTCACATAGGCAGGTCAGTACTATTGTGTCTAGTCTTCCTAGACGTACCATCGTCTCGCGGCAGTGCTTTCTGCAAGCTTGACATAGCAGCCGTTCTTTCAATGTCTATCACAGCATACAGCTCTGTGCGCCTGGTGGGAGTTTGTGGAAGTGGAGTGGTGGGAGTTTTTGGAGTCTGAGGGTTGTCAGAGTCACTACCACCTTCCAAATCAACCTGTATGTAGTTGAGCTGCCTATGTTCTAAACTTGGACGCCTGATGTCAAAATTAAAGACTGTTGGTGTACAGTCCCGGCGCCTGGTAAATTCTACCTTGTGAGCACTGGCTGGCACTGTTACATTCTCTGTATTCACATAGTTATGCATTGGATCCAGGTTACTGTGATAGCCATTGAGAGATGGGGTCTTTGGTCCTAAACTGTCATCTTCATCTCGACTTTGCTTGTGGGCTTCCCAAACCGGAGGCAAAGATGGTAAGTTTTCATAGTTTAATAATGCAGTTCTCCTCTGAGCCGAGTTGTTGATATTCTGGGTATCTGAGGTACTGGTAGATGTCAGACGAACTCTCCTGACCCCTGAGGCACTAGGAATGGACAGCCCATTGATATTTTCATACACCAGTTTGTTACCCGAGGGTGCATCTTTTCGTTCATCACTGTCATATCCAGTGTCCCACTCAGTGTTGTTGGTACCGCCACCACTAACTTGTTCTTTTCCAAGTTGCTCCAGTTTTTCTCTTTCCATTAACTGCCTTTGAACAGGGGTTGGTCCTAAAACAAATTTGACTCCTTCAGGCTCAAGAAGAATCTGAGGATCTCTGTCCTCAATATCACTCTGCTCTTCTCTTGCTTTGTTACTTTCAACATTAGAAAGCCTTGTCTCTAAAGGTATGTGCACACTTGATCTGTTTTTCCTCTCTTCCTGCACACCTGTAGTGTTGACGTAGGTATGTACCTTAAAGAAAATAAATGGTTTTAAATATTCAGTCCCAAACAACAAAAAAATGTGCTTTATCACACATTAGTTGTACATTTTATTGTATAATCTCAATATCTTTCCCTTCCAAACACTTATTCCATAAGATATTTAATCCCAGTAATCTTTCTTGAAGGGCAGTTACTCCTCTGAAATCCCAAAACTTCAATATTTCTAAAAATAAAGAAATAGAAATTACCCCTTCCCAGGGTTTAAGCATGTTTCTTAAACTGCTTTGTAAAATTCTACCTAAAAGTGAAATCTGGGTCTCTTGTTAGTCTTAGAACTAACTATAAACAATTCTTAACTAAGCCTAAAATTTCACATGAGGTTAGTAGAGAAGGAAGAACAGAAAATAATTAGTAAGGGCACCCTCAACAAATACGAAATGACTAGCTGGGTCATTCTGTGTTCTAGTTAAGAAAGACTACACATTCTAATCCTACAATCACCTCCCCTTTTTCCTCCTTCAAAACTGAGTAAAACTCTAACACCATGCATGATGTCTTTATTTGTTAGTCCTTCCTGTTTGCAGTCTCTTATGGTGAAACCTTACTTTCATTCTTGATTTCTTTTCTCTTCACTACTTCCCTAAATACCTGAGACCTTACTGTTACTTTGAATACTGCTATATTTACCTTTGTCACTCTGTAGGTACAATCCAAATAAAATAAATACTGTTAAAAACAATGACTAATTTCTAAAAATGAAGATTATTTTTATTCACAAGAAAGTTAAATAGACTGTAATCACAAAAATTTTCAACAAGTCTTTAGCTTTTATGTTTATAGCATTTAACCACTGGCTGTATCTATGGTAAAAAGATACATAACGACCAGTTTCATATGTGATTATATATTTCAGTCAAATACATATATACACACATATGTAGTTACGTGTTTCTTTAGCAAGAAAGGAACAAAATAATGAATTAATCTTTTACTTCAACATTTAGTTCAATTTATTTACCACAATTTACTTCAATAACCAAAGTGAATGATTTGTGGGCTTAAGCTAAGAGGTTATGTAGTAAACACTTACCTGACATATTTGGAGAATTAGATGTTAAGAGTAAGTGATATATTATTGGGAATATAGCCAACAATCATTTGATAAATATTTATTAAGTACCTATTACTTGCAAAGTATTACAAGGGACATGAAGACATAAAAATTTAATTTTATAATCTAATAGAGATTAAAACATGTACATAAATTACTATAAATATATAATACACTATAATAATTTAAATGGATTACCAACCACTTTTCAAAGAATTAAACTATACAACACTAAAATTATGCTGAATATAATTTATTTTCCTTGTTTAGATAATTCTGAAAATACTTCAGGATCTTGTAGTATCTTGGGGTCATAGCGCAGTACCTTGCACATAATATTGGTTTAATTCAGTTGAATATCAATCACTGAACAGGTATCTGGAAGCATAAGCTGACTGACATGTCCTATATTTTGATTATGAGGCAATCAGTGAAATGAAACTCTGGATTTCATAAGAACATCTAAATTTTATTAATCTTACAGTTTATACTGGGACTTGTACTCAGCCAATTACCATAAAGAAACATGCTAACACTTCTAATCATGACACAGGAATTGACTTAAGTCAATAAATAACTTCCGCAATTCAAATGTAAAAAGAAGCTTGATGAACAAATCAGCTGTTATTCACTGCTTGGACACATCAGGCCTTTAGCCTTAACCTACACTCATCACAGTTAGCTAACACACAGTTACCTGTTCCTCTGCGACAAGCAGTGGATGTGTTGATTCTTCTCCCACTGAAGGAAGGCGCGCACTTCCCACAGAGGGATGCCTGCTTGAAGGATGGGATGAAGCATCTCCAAATGATGGATATCGAGGATACCCATTAGGTAAATTCTGTGCACCAAACCCAGGAGCTAACAGGATTTTTACAAAACAAAGATAATGTGACTGTGTTGCTGTTACTTTATATATCTATCAGAATTCTAAATGACCCCACAGAATACCTCAACCAGAAAGTGCAATCCCATTTGGGGTTGCTTTAAAAAGCAACCACCATGGAAAGTACAGGGTTTATAGATAGGTAAAGTGCTTTCAAGTGCCAAATCCTCAACAAAATGGTCAACTAGTCTCCATTCCTGCATGAGAAATTTATAAGCTACTCACAATTTAGAGTTTAAATTATAATTTTTTTTACTAGATAGCAACCTACCTAAAAATATACTAATGACAATGCAGTTACACATAACTCATATTTATTTCAGATTCATATTATTCAACACATATCTATATATCCTGGGCAGGTAAGCCCAAATTCCTCAGAAAAAACACTTCTTCCCAATCCACATACCCAGCCCCCATAGCCTGCTTAGGGAAGAAATCATTGTGGAGCTGCAACCTAGGATATTTGTCTGTCAGTGCTATAGCCCTCATCTCCCCTGTTAGCCATAGCTACTAAAGACCTAGGAAAGAAAATTCTTGCCACCCAAGTCCTTGGCAGAAACAGAAATGTTTTGATCAATGGAAATGACACAAAACAAGATACATTACCAGCTCCTTTGCAATCTAAGGACCTTTGGGCCCTTTCTATCTGACTTGCAGGCAAAGCCCATCTTTTTTGTCTTCCTCTTCTAGAATGTGAGCTACTTAAATTCAGGCACTATCTTTCTTTTCTACTTACCAGTCTCTTGCATACAGCAAAAACTTAGTAAACGTTCTTTCTCCTTTTCCCTCTCTTTCTCTCTCTCCCCTTTCTCCAAGCCATCCATCTATTGGTTATAACCTCTTCTCTAAAGCCTTTGTGTGAAGACAGGTACTTACTAGTGGGAGTTCGAGGGGTTCGGGGGACTTCCAATTCAGTCTGTTGGTGATTCCTTTCTACTACTGGCTCTTCTACCACATTTATGCTATTATTTTGCATGATCTCCTGTAACATGTTAAACAATTCTTCTGCACGAGCACATTTAAAGGCAAATATTCCTACAAATATAAAACAAAAATATGGCAAATGAATGATTACCATAAAAAAACAAAGCCACTGAAGTTCATTTTCTCAGGCCAGAATGAGGGAAGCCCTTTTAAATGGATGGCAGATCAAGCCCTTGCACTACCATATACCAAGTGTGGGTTTTTATAAGAGACGGTGCCTCACATGGAGATCCACCCTTTCCTGCTCTCCAGAAACTTGAAGTCTAGGAGAGAAGAAGATAATTCCATGAGTGTGCTATGTGCATAAGAAATAAGTAAAATGTATTTTTGATTGGGGATTCAGCATGTTTCATAAAGGAATTGGCACTTATGCAGGGCCACCAAATGATATCATAAAGATTAAATGTATATTTTACAATATATGCTCACTTTAAAACAAACTTTGCATGCATTGTTATTTCATTTAATTCTTACAACACATTCTGTAGTGATGCAAACATTATTATTATTATTATTATTATTATTATTATTATTATTATTCTCATTTTACAGATGAGAAAATGGGGTTCCAGAGAGGTCATGTGATTTGTCCAGGATCACACTGTTATGAAGAGGTACAGCCAGGACTGGAATCCAGGACAGGTCTTTAGTCTCCAGTGCCAGTGTTCTTTCCACTACATCAAGCTGCTTTTTCAAAAACTAGTTAATCTAACAGAAGAGCTGTAAACATAGTTTGTGTGACAAATGAAGCACACTTTATGAGACAGTAAAGCTTTCAGATAAGAAAATAACCTATAAAAAGAAAACTTTGGTCAGACAAGAATGTCTTTTTCTCTGGTTTCCAGTGATAATCATAATAAAGAAAATGCTTGCATAAAGGTTAAATAGAGTTTAAGGAGAGAGCTAAAAAAAAAGTGAGCTTACAGACACTGCAACAGACAACAACTACTGAATTTTTGTTTAACTCAGAAGATGCATGATACAAAATGGGCCAGCAATGCTTTTAGAATGTTGATCCTGGCCCACATGAGCAGTGAGGAAAACTCACAATAACAAGAAAGAACAAGGCAAAGAAAAGGAAAGGACATTAAGGACGAGGAAGGCAGGGAGAATTCATTTAGCTGCTTGGAGTGATCTTGGACAATCCAAATTAAAACATATGTTCACATGTTTTTTTAAGCTGTAGTTTTGACTGTTTTCTTTCTTCCTATACAAGCTAATTGAAATATAACAACACATTTATTTATATGGTGTTTTATCCCACATTATATGGGATAACAATTCTATGAGGTGGGTAATACAATAAGATTGCTACTTTATATTCTCTGAATTCAAGCATAAATTCAGTATATTTTCTACGATGCCATGTATCCTTCCTCCACAATGCCTTTAACCAAATTACATCTGACCTAATTAAACTACCCAAATACTTTCTTTTTTGAGCTTTTATAATCTTCTAAATTTGCCTACTCAATAAAAGGCTTTAATCTTTTTAGATATGAGTCAACAATCTAATTTCCAAATTGCATCTGAGCATAGGGGAAAAAAAGGAAGAGCTGAAAAAAATATTCTAATGATTGTTGAAGTTTTTGTTTATGAAGCCTCTTAAAATGTTATAAGCCTTTCTAGAAAAATAGGCATGATATCAAAGAGAAATAAAAATGCCTTGTTTTTTATAGTCATATAAAAAATAAAAAAAACCACTGGACAAGGGCCCAAGACACCTTAGTTCCAGTGCCAGCCCTGTCATGAGTGAGCTGTGTGATCTTTAGCACATCCAATGCTCTGCACTTCAATATCCTCAGCTGTAGAAGGATCTCTAAAGCCCAGGTCTGATTGCACATCGAATTTTGTTATGAATTTGTTCAAACGATTTCTCCTAGAGACAAGTAATGGATATTTTGTAAAATGCTTTAAGTTACTCCTTTACTCAAGAAACTCCAACAGCTCCTTCTCCCTCTATGATAAAACACTAACTCTTCTGTTTGGCTTTTAAAATCCTCTAAATCTGACTCTAGTCTACCTTTCCAGGTTTATAGTACATCAAACTCAACTTTCCTAAAACAGATCTCACTATCTTTTCCCCAAAAACCCACCCATCTTCCTACTTTTCTACTTCTGTAGAAGGCCATTATTCCTCCAAATTGTATCTGTTCCATTTCCATCATTCCTTCTCACATGTGTCCCCTTCCCTTTAGTCACATACCCACCACCTCAGTTCAGGTCCTCAATACCTCTCTCCCAGATTATTGCAATAGCACCCCAACTGATTTCTCTACCTTAAGTCTATCCCCATTCCAGCCTATCCTCCACATGGCTGACGAAATGATTTTCCTGCAGGGTTGATCTGTCACTCCCCATACTCAACTCCAACGGCTCCCTGTTGCCTCTAGGATAAAAGATAAGTTCTTTTCTTCAGCTTTTAAATCTCTGTACAATCTACCTATGGCTCCAACCTATCTATGCACACTCATCTATATGTTGATTCCCCTTCCTGCACTCTGCAAATCTGCCCTTTCTTGGTTTGTTACACACTACCCTCCATCTCTTATCTCTGAGCCTTGGCTCAGGCCATCAGCCCCCATGCCTAGAATGCTCTCCCTCCTCTGAAAAATCCTCTTCCTTCAAGACACAGCCCAAGCATCACTTTCTACACGAAGCTTTCCTGATCCTACCAACCACTGTCCTTCCTCCCAAACTACCTCATATTTTTAACAACTTTGCTTTTATTCCTAGCTTTCTTTTTTCGTATTTGTTTGTGCATATGCTTGTTTCCATTGTCAGCATAGAAGATTCTTGAAAATAGGAATTGTTTTATTTATACATCCACCTATAGTGTTTAGTATTTTGCCTGGCATTTTACACATGTTTGTTGACTGATTCATTACTTCTTCATGCACTCTATATTCCCGTCAAACTAACCTGCTTGCTAGTCTCTGTATACTACACTGCATTTTCTATTCTATTTGTTTGCCTTTCTTAATGCCTGAAAAGTTCAGTTCAAGAGCCACCTCCTACAAGCTTTCTTAGGTCCTGGTGTCCTCCTACTAGAATCTGCTTATGTATACGGTCAATCCTCAACTTTGGTGGAAGCAATGTTCCTAGAAAACTGAGCAAATTCAAAAGTGCAAATGTTGATACGCTGAACGGATGGGAAGGGGGTTAGGTTCCCACAGTCACCAAAAACTGCAATTTTTCACAACCGATCTGCATAGAATTCTTTGCGACAAAACATTAACAAAACACTAACTCATTTACCCACAAACTTGGCCACTTTTCTATTTTTTAAATTCCCTCACCTGCACTTGAGAGGTTACCTTAGCACTTTCTGAAGCAGATTCACACTTTCACAAATACTTTCCTCCTTTCTGCAGATGTAACAAACTGTCCATTCATTAAAGCCAAACTTGCAGCCAACAGTAGCTGCAGACGTTTCCTGAACAAAGTTTACCTAACACCTTTATTTTCTCACTAAGCTGCATCACTGACTTCGCATGGTTGGGCCTAGAGCCCAAAGGAATTGCACTATGCTTTGGGGGCATTATTGCAACACAAAACTTGAGTTTTAAAAGCTAACAATGAAAATATGCAGTGAATGCAAGGGGAGCTCTTCACCATAGTAGAGTGAACAAGGCCAGTGAAGCATCTAGTAGGATACCCAGCAGTTGCAAATTTTTTTACTTATTACTTTGATTTTAGCTTGATTATAGGATTAAGTTTCTTTCCTTAGATTAATCTAACTTTCCCCCTCCTTTTAAAAAATAATTTATTTTTTCTCCACTTACACAAAAACAATTTTTAACTTTAAAAAAAATATTGAGCTCCACCTGATAGTACATGTGCAATCATGTAAAATATATTTCAATATTAGTCATTTTGTGGAAGAAAACTCAAATGAGAAAAAAAAGGAAGAAAGAAGAAGGAGGAAGGAAGGAAGGAAGAAGGAAGGAAGGAAGGAAGGAAGGAAGGAAGGAAGGAAGGAAGGAAGGAAGGAAGGAAGGAAGGAAGGAAGGAAGGGAGGAAGGGAGGAAGGGAGGAAGGAAGGAAGGAAGGAAGGAAGGAAGGAAGGAAGGAAGGAAGGAAGGAAGGAAGGGAGGAAGGGAGGAAGGGAGGAAGGGAGGAAGGGAGGAAGAGGAAGGAAGGAAGGAAGGAAGGAAGGAAGGAAGGAAGGAAGGAAGGAAGGAAGGAAGGGAGGAAGGAAGGAAGAAGGAGGAAGGGGGAAGGGAGGAAGGAAGGAAGGAAGGAAGGAAGGAAGGAAGGAAGGAAGGAAGGAAGGAAGGAAGGGAGGAAGGGAGGAAGGAATGTTGTTGCTTGTCCTTCATTCTCAAAGAGGACCAACGACATTAGGGGGTGATGTCTTGACTTGCAAATGAATTGGATATAAGTGAAGCAGGGCCATGCAAAGTCATCAGCCTCCCTCTCTCCTCCAGAGTCATCTAAGTCCAGTGGTAAGACATAGGTCAGGACGACTGGAGATGGCTCCAGATGCAGTGGGAGACCTTGGCTTTTTAAGCCAAAGTCTTTCCCAGATCTCAGTTTGTCTGAGGCAACACCCATTCAGCGATTAAGGCTAGGTAAGAAATGAGGAAGAGAATGGCCTCTTTTACTTATTTAAAAAAAAATCAATCTGGGAAGGAAAGATCCTCAGAGTTAGTTTCTGGCCAGAACAGAAATAATTGGTATTTACACTCACTCTGAGCTATCAAAACCCAAATAATGACCAACAGAGGTTGAGCTGGAATGCGAAGGGCAGGGAGGAAAATACTATACTTAATCCATCTTCAGATGCCACCAGTTCACATTTTTCATAATGAGTCCTTTGGAATTGTCTTGGGTCACTGTATTGCTGGGAACAGCAGTTGTTCATTGTACAATATTGCTATTACTATGTAAAATGTTCTCCTGGTTCTGCTTATTTCATCCTGAATTGGTTTGCATAAGTCTTTCTGGGTTTTTCTGAAATCATCCTGCTTGTCATTTCTTTTTTGTTTGTTTGTTTTTTTGGCTAGGCAATGGGGTTAAGTGACTTGCCTAGGGTCACACAGCTACTAAATGTTACATATGTATCTGAGGCCACATTTGAACTCAGGTCCTCCTGACTCCAGGGCCAGTTTTCTATCCACTGCATCACCCAGCTGCCCGCTGCTTGTCATTTCTTATAGCACTTACAGTATCATCGTATATATTCCATTACAATCACATACCACAATTTGTTCAGCCATTCCCTCTCAACTGATGGGTATCCTCTCAATTTCCAATTCTCAGCCACCACAAAAAGAGCTGCTATAAATACCCTTGTATGGATAGGTTCGCCCTCCCACCCCTTTTTAAAATATCTTTGGGATACAGACCTAGCAGTGGTGTTACTGGATCAAAGGGTATACACAATTCTATAGCTCTTTAGGCAAAGTTCCAAATTCTCTCCAGAATGGCTGGATCAGTTCGCAACTCCACTAACAGTGCATTAGTGTCCCAAATTTTCCACATCCCCTCCAATATTTGTCATTCTCTTTCTCTGCCACACTAGCCAACCAGATAGGTGTGAGGTAGCAACTCAGAGTTGTTTTAATCTACATTTCTCTAATCAATAGTGATTGAGAGCATTTTTTCATAACCATAGATAGTTTTGATTTTTTTTCTGAAAACTGCCTGTATATAATTTTTGACCATTTATCTATTGGGAATGACCATTTATCTTATTTGACTCAGTTCTCTATATTTGAGAAATGAGGTCTTTATCTGAAATGTCTGCTCTAAAAATCCCCCATCCCCGCAGTTTTCTGCTTTCTTTCTAATCTTGGTTGCATTGGTTTTCTTTGTGCATAAACTTAATTTCATGTAACCAAAATTATCCATTTTACATTCTGTAATGCTCTCTATCTCTTGTTCGGTCCTAAAATCTTCCCTTATCCACAGATCTGACAGATAAATTATTCCATGCTCCTCTAATTTGCTTATGGTACTACTGTTTATGTCTAAATCATATACCCATTTTGACTTTATCTTTCAGTGTGAGATGTTGGTATATATCTAGTTTCTGTCAATCTGCTTTCTACTTTTCCTAGCAGCGTTTGTCAAATAGTGAGGTTTTTGTCCCAAAAGCTTGCATCTTTGGATTTATCAAATACTAAATTATTATGGTTATTTACTACAATGTATTGTGTACCTAATCTAGTGTAATGATCCACCATTCTATCTCTTAGCTGGTACCAAATTGTTTTGATGATTACCACTATAATAGAGTCTGAGATCTGGTACAGCTAGACCATTTTCCTTCACATTTCTTTTCATTTATTCCCTTGATATTCTTGACCTTTTGCTCCTCCAGATGAATTTTGTTATTATTTTTTTCTGGTTCTATAAATTTTTTGATTAATGTGGCACAGAATAAATAAATTTAGATAGAATTTTCATTTTTATTATAGTGGCTTGCTCTACCCATGAGCAATTAATATTTTTTCCAATTGTTTAGATATGATTTTATTTCTGTGAAAAGTGTTTTGTTACTGTGTTCATATAGTTCCTGGGTTTGTTTTGGCAGGCAGACTCCCAAGTATTTTATATTGTCTACAATTACTTTAAATGGAATTTCTTTATCTTTTGCTGCTGGACTTTGTTGGTAATGTATAGAAATGCTGATGATTTATGTGAGTTTGTTTTATGCCCTGCAACTTTGCTAAAGTTGTTAATTATTTCAACTATTTTTTAGTTGATTTTCTAGGATTTTTTAAGTATACCATTATATCATCTTCAAAGAGTTATAACAGTTTTGTTTCCCCATTGTCTATTCTAATTCCTTCAATTTTTTTTCTTCTCTTTTTGCATTAGCTAGCATTTTTAGTACATTAAATAATAGTGGTGATGGGCATCCTTGCTCCACCCCTGATCTTACTGGGAAGGCTTCTAGCTTATCCCCATTAGAGATAATGCTTGTTTATGGTTTTAGATAGATACTACTTACCATTTTAAGGAAAGTTCAATTTCTTCCTATGCTCTCTAGTGTTATGTTCCACAAACTTGCATGCATTGTGTCTCTTATTTTTTCTCTACTACGAATAGCTGCAAATGTGCATGGTTGTCAACATGAAAGTGAAAAAAGGCTACTAATAAAATCACACAAAGTCTTGAAGTAACTTTGCAACTTCCTTATTATAAATTCAACTTTCTACTATATTTACTCCTCCAGTGGCATGTAAGTCCTTGAGAGCAAGAAGTGACTGCTTCACTTTTGTCTTTATATCCTCTGTGC
Organism: Phascolarctos cinereus; assembly: GCF_003287225.1. Lineage (NCBI taxonomy): Eukaryota > Metazoa > Chordata > Mammalia > Diprotodontia > Phascolarctidae > Phascolarctos > Phascolarctos cinereus. Next base: position 234,950,188 of record NW_027555514.1, on the reverse strand, counting down.
CTACCATATAGTAGACTCTTAATTAATGCTCACTGAATTGAATAAAATAATCCAAATAATTTAAACAAAATTTTCATAAATTCACAAATTAATACATTTTTCTGAATATTTTTACTTAAATGATAATTACAGGTAAGATAATATGCCCAACCACCTAACCCAAATTTCAAATGAACCCAATTTAGTGGGCCTACAACTGAACACAATTTGAGTTTAAAACCAAGGGTTGAGGCGATACAACAAAAGATAAAAAGGAAAGGAGTCACTCAGGACCTGAGATACTTAATGAGGTGCCAAGTGTTTGGTAAGGTGCTATAATAAAGGCAAAGGAAATTATTAAGGCAACAATAATTTTCAGATAGCATATCTTTTGCTAACAAATGTAAATTGTTAAAGACAGCCAAGCAAAATTATACAAGAAGGATTCCTTGGTACAATTTCATATAATCCAAATATGATGCTTAGTTTTTAATTTTTTTCTCTTGAAAACGATTTCAAATACAGGATAGCACAAATATCATATATGTTACGTTCTTGTGCACATGTGAAAATGAAACTACTAAGGAAAGTTCAAGCAAGGGTAGCTACACTTCAGATAACAGGCATATTGCTGAAAAGTTGAAAGACAATCTACTGTAAATCTAATATATCTCTATATACAGGAATGTGGCCATTTTAAAAGATCACATGCTGTGTCCATTCAATAATGCAAATTATTACTCTCCCCTAGTACCTATCTATTTGCAAATCTGGATCTTTATCCTATTGCCTATTTCTATCCTGAACTGCCTGTATTTCGTATTTATTGAGCACCTATAACATGCCAGGTATGGCTCTGGGCATAAAAAAGATGTCACTCAAATGCTATGTGGCCAGACTAATGAACTCCAACATGGACAGTGACAAAATGACACCAATTTATAGTAAAACAATTGGAATTTAATTTATATTTGAGAATTTAAGTCATGAATATGACAACACTCAAAGTTCTGTACTGTGTCAAACAGACTCAAACAATATAGAGATTAAGCCAACATTCGCTATTCAGACAACTTTGTCCAATGTGCTGTGCGTGCCATAGGTCAACATTTTCTTTTTTTTTGGGGGGAAGGGGAGGTTGGGCAATGGGGTTAAGTGACTTGCCCAGGGTCACACAGCTAGTAAGTATTATATGTCTAAGGCTGGATTTGAACTCAGGTCCTCCTGAATCCAGGGCTGGTCTATCCACTGTGCCACTTAGCTGCCCCCATAGGTCAATACTTTCTGAAGCTTCTGTCAGCAACATTCTTCAAGAACTCAGGTAAGAAAGCCAATTGCTTTTACTATCTTCTTGTTGAAAAGGCTGGTTAATGTCTAAGTTATCATTTGAAAAATTGATTGTTTAGGGTCAGTAGGCACACTTTTTAAAATCATAAGTATTTAACTATTGCTAAAAGGGTACCAAATGATTTTCTCCAAAAAAATGTTATTCTTGGAAGAAGTAAACAGATGTCACACACCTTGTCCAGTCTGACACCTCCGGCCACTTTCAAAAGAGAAGAGATTTGAGTCGTAGCCATAGCGACGCAAACAAAGGTAATGCCATTTTACAGCATCTCGTTTACGGGTGTGTAAAATCAGCTCTGTGTCTGTCAGCTCCATTACGCCAGAACCCAGCTCATTGCCATCATCATCCACATTAATGACCTATAAAAAAGAAATACAACGAAGAGTAAAAGTTAGTAATAGCTAGCATTTATATAGCACTTACAATGTGTCAGGCACTTCAGAAAAACTAATAATTATTCTCCCAACTGACACTGACATTACACACACACACACACACACACACACACACACACACAGAGTTTGCCAATTCAACAAATGGAAAAAAAGGCTTCAGTTGATTCATTAACTAATATTTATTGCATGATTACCATGCATATAGGACTATATACAATAATACTACAGGAATATTATACAGCTAGTACAGGGAGAATATTATGAAAACATGGTACATATGGAGGGCTAGAGGTATCTTGGAGATCATCTAGTCCTGAGTTTATAATAGTACTAAGAAGTACAGGCTTGTATATACAAACATGGAAAGTTAAATAATGTAAGGGAGTATGTGACTAAACGCCAAAGGTGTAGTATACAGAGTGTGCAGTACAAGGACTCAGAAATGGGAAGATCATCATGGGCTAGGGGAGGCCAGAAAGGACTCAAAGGTGGTGAGACTTTGCTACTTGCTTGGAAGGACAGGTAGAATTGAGGTACATAGGAAAGGTAAGGGCACTGAGGAAGTGAGGGAGGTAGGGGTATGGAGAAAGGAGACAGAATTATGGATTGACAATGAACAAATGACCAAAGGTAGGAATGGGGAAGATGTGTTCACTTCATGTAGAATCAAGTAAGGAGGTATGGGTACAATAATATGTATGACTTCAGATAGTTCAACAGGCATATAATGAACCTGAGATTTTAATACAACTTAAAATACATTTTAAGACACGAAAGGAAGCAAAAAGCAGTACCTGTCTCAAGGAACTTAGAATCTAATGGGGGAGACAATATACAAATAAATATATACAAAGCAAGCTATATATAGCATAAGCTGAAAATAATTAATAGAGAGAAGGCACTGAAATTAAGAGGGGGTTGGGGAAGGCTTCCAGTAAAAGATGAAATTTTAGTTAGGATCTAAAGGAAATGAGGGAGGTCAGCAGTCAGAGTGGAGCATGGAGAGTGTTCCAGGTATGAGGGGCAGCCAGAGAATGTCCCTGGAAGAAGGTCTAACACAGAGCCTTGGCCCACAGTTATGAGAAGGAATATAAATGATGATCCAAAAAAGGAGACTAACTCTCAAAAACAAAATTCTAACAGTGTAATTATAAATTACCCTAATAAAGAAGAAAAAGGGGAGGTATCTAAACAATCAATATTATTTCACAGGGAATATTCTGATGACCTCAGATTTTTCAAGATATATAAAAATGGGGGATGAGTCATATACTACCTGACTAATGTCAGAAAGTAAAGTCCCCAAAATAGATTAAGGCTTGTGAAAAGTATTAAAAACTAAAACAAAAACAAAACAACAACAACCAAAAAAGTAGAAGTTCTCACCTAGTATTTTGTTTAGAGTAATGATTCACATTACATGGTACTTAACAATTTGTAGAACTTCTCAAAGATTACCATATGTACATCCGCATATTTCCTAGCACAGAAAATGATCTTTAAGGTGGTGTGGGTTGAATAAACCTGGTTAAAAGGGACTTGAATTTCAAGATAGATGAGGAAATATGTAATATAGTTAGGTATTCTCTTAAGTTCAAGTTCTCAAATCAAGACATAGCCCACGCCATCAAAAGAGCTTGCAGGTATGGTCCCTGTATAATGTTAAGGAACACAGAGTGTAGACAAAGTGCTAGAAAAACAGAGACAGGCAAATAGTTGCCTGATTTTCAAAACAAGAAAAAGTAACTGATTGTGTAACTATTAACTGATAATCTTGATGAAAATCCACGGTGAAATTCTAGAACAGATTAATTAATGAATTGACAGCACTTAGAAAGGGAAATGACTACTATAAAAAGCCAAAAGTAAGGGACATGGCGAAGAAGAGTCAGTCACTCAGTAAGTGTTTATTGAACGCTTACTATGTGCCAGGCACCGTACTGAGCACTGAGGCTACAAAGAGAGGCAAAAGACATCCTTGACCCCAAGGAGCTCAAATTTAATGAGGGAGGAAAAAAGATGAGGATAAATGATTTTATACCACTGGCAAGAGTGTCATGACTTTTTTTTTTTAAAAACAAAGTAGGAACAATTAAAATACTGTTTTAGGACAGTTAAATTAATGGTTATATGTAGGATAGATAGGGAACAATATTGGAGGCAGCAAAGTTAGTTAAGATGCTACTATGACAGTGCAGCCATAAAGTGCTTAGGCTATGGTAATGACACTGTAAATTGAAAGAAAGGAAAAAAACATACAACTAACACAAAGAAAAAAGTCAATAGGACTTGGTAACTGAGGATGGTAGGGGAGTAGAGGGAAGGGAGGGAGTTAGGGCAGCCAAGGGAGAGGAATGAATTAAAGATAACTTGAGGTTTCAATCTTGGGAGAATGAGAAAAGAGTGTCATTAACAAAAACAGGAAAAGAAGGAAGGAGAGAGCTGGTTTCAGAAAGATGTCTGAGTTCAGTTTGAAGTAAGTCAAGTTCAGGCTGAGGGAGGGACACCCAAATGGAAATGCCCAGTAGGCAGAAGAAACACAAATCCATCAGGAGACATTTATAATGTGATACCTGCTTTTCAAAACTCATCTAAAGAACCAAAGCTTTTTCGGTTTAAAAAAATAGTATCTGATCTAAACAGAAAAAAAAAATAACAGACCTAATTGAAGGTATGCCAGCGGCCTTATACCATAACTGAGGATATTTGATTTAATATTATGTTCCTGAAAAGTTGTTTATAAACAAAGTTTTATGTGTGAGCACACGTGTGTGTGTATGCATGCATACCTGCGTGTGCACGAGAGACAGAGAGAGAGAGAGAGAGAGAGAGAGAGAGAGAGAGAGAGAGAGAGAGAATATACATTTATGCTTGCTTTATAATTAAAAAAACCTATTCCCAGGGCGTTTTTCTTCTTGCTCCTAAAGGATATTTTATAGAAGGGACTGATTCATTAGGATATAGGGGGTTGTACTTGAGGATTTCTAAGGTACCTTCAAATAGTCTTTTCTTCTCTGTAGTGTCAATTCCCTTCAAGTTTTTTTTTTTTAACGTGTTGGCTCTAATCAATTCTAGGTTAACAGCCCTGATAGCTAAGCCTATTAAAAATGACTGTGCTTTGAGTAAAAGGCTCTCCAACCACATTTACTACATGAAAGATAGGCCTTTGTGAAAGACAGGCCTTTTTTGTTCACTTCCTGGTGCCATAAAGTTAATATTGCCAAATATATGACATCTGTCTATTATTGCACAAATAAAATTTAAAGTTAGAGTTAGAAGTTTTACTTACCTTAAACTTGCTTCGATGATTATCTGGGACAGTTTCTTTATCTGGACAGCTACAACAGCTACCCATGACTTCTTTAGAAGACCATGTGATCTCTATATAAAAAGATGGTTTGCAGAACAATTAATAATATTATACACTATTCATAATTTTAAGTTAGTTTGACTTAATCACTGTTTTGTTTTAAAATTCACAGAAAGCTTATGCTTATGATAAAGTAGCTTCATTACAATGTTTTCCTCATTCTGAAAATACCGAAAAACAAGTGTCAACCAAGTAACAAAAATGATGAAATACAATCCCTTCTGGAACTGAATAGTTTATACATAATAAGTTTTGCCAAAATGAATTTCCCAAATAAAACCCTTTCCCACAGAAGTAGGTGACAGTCAATTCCCAGATTACGTAAAGTGCTGTGAACATACCCTGTAGAAGACAGAAAATTCAGCATGTCACTGACAAATGAGGGAAACAATTTATTGGAATAGGACGAAGCTCAACAGAGGCAAGCACAATTGTTTATAATTACGAATAAAAAACTAACTAAAGAGAACACAGATAACACGCTAAGATACAATGAGGGAAAAAATAGCTATTTACATTTCTATGGTGTTTTAAAGTTTACAAAATGCTTTCCTCACAACAACCACCAAATGAAGCAGAACAAGCATTATTATGATCCCCATTTTATAGATAGGGTAAGGGAACTGAGGGGCATAGTTAAATGCTTTGCTATTAAATGTTAAAGCTAAGATTTGAACCCAGGCCTCCTGGATCGAGGTTCAGTGTTCTTTTTAGTACATCATACTCTCTCTTGCTATATATTTTATACAATTTTAGAGTTAGGGGATAAATATAATACCAGTTTAGCAGCATGCTCTAACAGGTATACTACACTTGTTGTTTCTAGGTGAAGATTGCCTTTGGATGACTGCCTGTGAAACAGACACAGTCTATTAGAAAGCATTTCAATAGTATAACTTGGAAACGACTGATAGAAAGCTATAGTGAAATCATATAGAAGCTGGACTATAAACTTCCTGAGACATACAACCTCTTTGTATTCAGCTTTATATGTGGAAATGATTTTTTTCTCCTGATATTTAAGTTCAAAGTTTTAAAGAAAATATAAAGACAACTTGAGGGTAACATATATTTGGAATTTAATAATTTTAAGCACAATATGAGGAAAGACATCAGTACCACCAAATATCAGATATTCCACCACTTAAGTTGCCACCAGCAGAGGGCTCTCAAACTCTTTTTCAGAAGTAGAAGAAAGGCCTTACATCTGTCACTCCTTCAAAAAGCAACCAAGAACTTTGTACTACTGTTAGGAATATGTTCACAAACTTAAGGCTATAAACTTGTATCATGAAGTTACACATTTTTCCAAGTTTAGGTACTTTATTATTCGGGGAATGAGGAAACGACAATAGGGTAGTGAACGGCCTCTAGGAAAAGATCTACCACATTTCAGGCCACCAAAGCACTATTTGGGGAATCTCCAGAACAACAAGGGGCTTTTCCCACGTCCCTAAACACATTACAGAAAATGTACATAGCTTCTCTCTTGCCACACCTCCCACCATAGACGTCAACAAAATAATGCCATATTTTCATCATGGTAAATAATGTGAAAGTAATTAAGAAAAATCAGCATGTGTTTCTGAAGAATCTTAGGATAATGGAGTACAACAAATACTTTAAAGTTATCAAAAAAAAAATAGGTTTAAGAAAACCATGAAAAGCCAGTTGCGGCATTTTAAAAAGAGGGCTACCAATATTCTATATGGCAGTTGCATTAAAGAAATAAGAAGCCCACATCAAATACTTTTATAGGAAGACATAAAAAAACCCAAAACAACAACAACCTTCAACTTACCTAGATCTGGCCATTAATATGCTTAACCTCTGCTGCAACATCAGGACTTTAATCATACTTCAAAATACCATGCTTTGTTTGCTTGCTTACATAACCTAGGAATATTAAAAATAAAAGAATATCAAGATTTTCTTCAAAATAATTTATGAACACTTGGGAGTTCTATCAATCTTATTTGGATTCCAGTTCAAAGTGTCAAAATCTTTTAAAAAAAATTGTACATCAAATGTCTGTTAAAGTTTCTCATTTTTTCCAGTTTTCTATTACATTATATATGCTCATCAACATGAAATGCAACCTTTCCAAAAGTGAAAAAATAAAGTCTAATGTATGAGGTGCTGAGGACTAAGTTATATTCCATTTGCCACTAACCAACTGAGAGGCATTGGGGATTAGTTGCTCTCAAAGGGTATGTCACGGTAGTTTCCCCAGATGGGTCTTGAGACTTTGGATGTTAATTTACCACGGATAAAACAAAATTTATAAATAATCAACATAAATTTCACTTGCCTAGAAACAACTCCTCACATCAAATGTAAGCAAAAACTTTGAGAATCGTTGAACTAGATCTGGGCTTCTTAAACTTCTTCCACTTGTGACCCCTTTTCACAACCCATTTTCTTGCTTCTAGTTTAGACAGTGTTCATTGGCTTTGTGTGACCCGAGGGCATACTTTGTGTTCAGAACCAAGGTCGAAGGGAAGTTGCTTGATACAATAAGGGCAAGTGCTGCCAGTAACACCTTGGATTCATTATGCATTTGATTTTTAACTAATTTTTGGTCACTGCACGTTCAGAAACCTTTTACTACTGACAATTTTTTCACGACCCACAGTTTAAGAAGCACTGGACTAGATGATCTCTTAAGAGTTATTTTATTAGTTTAGATTCCAACAACTCTGGCCTGGGCTATTGGGACAGTGTCCTTAATTTATCTTCAGCTACCACCCTCTCTCTTACCCAAACCATTCTTCACAACTACCAAAGTGATATTTCTAAAGCACAGGATCATCATGCCTGTTCCTCCTCTCAAGAAGCTCCATCGGTTCTCCTATTACCTCTAAGATCAAATATAAACCACGTTCCATATTTAAAGCCCTTCACAAATAGCTCTAGCCTACCTTTCCCAACTTATTACATTTTATTTACTGACACATATTCTCCATTTCAATCAAACCATCCTACTTGCTCTTCCTCATACACAATATTCTATGTCCCACCTCCATGCTTTTGCAAAAGCTGTCCCTGATGCTTAGAAATGTTATTTTCACTTAAAAGGACAGTTTCCTTCACAGTTCAAGTCAAATACCATTGCCCACATGAGACATTCCTGATCCTTCCAGCTACTAGTGCCCTCTCCCCTCTGAAATTACTTTCTATTCTCTATTTATTCATAAGTGACCACGTTTCCATTGACAGAATGCAAGGTCCTTGAGAAATTCCTTGAATTTCATTTTCATCTTTGCTTTGGGAGCAGATTCAGTACCTTATTTAAGGAAAAACTAGCCTAGTCTGAATGGGACAGACGTTGCTCCTAAGATACTCTGCCTCTCAGGAAAGTGCTCCTATTTGACTGAAAAAGTAAAGGTCACCCATTATAAGCTCTCCCTTCTCCCCTATTCTATATCTCAATGCCCTTCCAACATGTTTCCCCAATGCCTTGTCCTTTGTCCCAATCTCTGAGAAAAAGGAGTTCCTTCTACTTGCCAAGTGGAAGTCCAGCACCTCTAAGTAGATCATAGGCCCTTGACCCTAGGCCAGGGGTGGGGAACCTGCAGCCCCAAGGCTACATATGGCCTTCCAGGTCCTCAAGTGCAGCCCTTTGACTGAATCCAAACTTCACAGAGCAAATCCCCTTAATAAAAGGGTATAATAGTAAATAATAATTTAATAATAAATGCCCACTCCTGCCCCTAGGTCTTTCCAACTTCTCAAGGAGTACATGCTTTTTCTTCCTCCCTCCCTTTCTGTCTTCCCCTCTTGCTCATCTTTAATTTCTTCTTATCACAGTTCCTTCCCATCACCCTAAAAAAGTCCCCACGTTTTGCCCCATCCTTAAAAAATCTTCACTTTATGAGCAGAACCAAGAGGACTTTGTACTCAATAACAGCCACATTATGCGATGACTAATATTGTTAAACTGAACCCTTCTTAGCACTACAAGGATCTAAGACATCTCCAGAGGCCTCGGGATGGAAAATGCTGTCCACATCCAAAGAAAGGACTATGGAAGTCGAATCGCTATCACTTATTTTTACCTTCTATTGAGTTTTGTTTCATCTTTCTGATGGTTCCTCCTATTAGTTTTAATTTTTACTTACAACTTCACTATTGTGAAAATATGTTTAATGGGAATATAAATGCAAAGCCTATATCAGATTGTGCGCCGTCTTCGGTGGGGGGAGGCAGGGGGAGAAAAATTTTCAACTCAAAAGCATATGGAAGTGATTGCTGATAAATCAAAATAAATTAATAAAATTTTAAAAAATTTTAAAAATTAAAAATAAATAAAAAAAATAAATAAAAAATCTTCACCCAATAATCTCCTCAATTTGACACCTTATATCATTCCTCTCTTTCTAAGTCAAATAATTCTCATTTGCTGTTTGGCTTTTCCATCTTTTAATTTTTCAAAACCTTGCATTATGGTTTCTGTCCCAATCACTTGATTTTCAATGTTCTTTTAATTACTAAATCCAAAATCTTTTCTCAGTCCTTACCTTCTAAACTTCTCTGCGACTTCGAATACAGCTGATTTTGGATTCTCTCTTTGCTCGGCTTTTTGGACACGGTTCTCTCCCGGTCCTCCTCTTAGCTATTTTGCAGCTCTTTCTTGTATTTCTCTGCTAAATCATCACTATCTATATGCAATCCCCTAAACTTGAGTTTTCTGAGCCTCTGTCCCAAGCCTTCTTCTCATGTCTGATCAGGCCTCAGACACTTATTAGCTGTATGACCCTGAACAAATCACTTAATGTCTGCCTCAGTTTCCTCAAGATTAAAATGGGATAATAACAGCATCTGCCTCATAGGGTCGTTATGAAGATCAAATGAGATATTTTTAAGAAGTGTTCAGTACAGTGCTTGGCATATAATATGAATAAAATGAATGCTTATTCTCCTTCCCCCTTCATCCTCTCTTAAGTCATCTCCTTATATCTACACAGATGATTCCCATATCTAACAAGCTCTAATCTCTCTCATTTCTAGCTACACCACAACCCTCTAGTTCAGCTCCTTGTCACCTGTGCTATGGGCTACTGCAATGCCTTCCTGACTGATCTAAGTATCCACTCTCTTCTCTGATCCATCTTCACAGTTACTAAAATGATTTTCCTGAAGCACAGGTCTGACCACGTATGAACTGCTAAATGAACTTCACCGGTTCTGTTATTTATAGGATTCAATAGAAACTTCTTTTCATGGCACTTGAGACATTCCATAACCGGGCTCTGGATTACATTTCTAGGATTATTATGCTGTTCACAAACTCTACAATCCAAACTCTACTGGCCTTGTTGCTCCTCATTAATGACATTCTGTCTTCTGCTTATAGGATTTTGCACTGTCTCTCATACCTGAATGTGCTTCTCCTCTGAAGCTTAGAATTTCTACCTTCCTGCAAATCTCAATTCAAATGCCACCTCCTTCCATAATGCCCCACTAGTTGCTACTGTCTCTCCCCCACCCTGCCAAATAAACATGCATTTATTTTGTATAGGCATACATATTTTTTGTCTACCTCAAAATGTATGATCCTTGACAGCAGGTACTGTCTCATTTTTGTCTTTATATCTCCATTTCTTATATCACAATTGTATTATATTCATATACCATATTCATATTCATCAAATGCATATGCCATTATTTGTTCAGTCATTTCCCAAATGATGGGTATTCCTCTAATTTCCAGTATCTTGCCACCACAAAAAGATTTAAAAAAAATAAGAGATTAAACGTTTTTGTGCACGTGGGTCTTTTCCCTCTTTCTTTGATCTCTGTGGGATAGAGGCTTAGGAGTGGCATTGTTGGATGAAAGGATATGCACACTTTAATAATTTTTGGGCAGAGTTACAAATTGCTTTCCAGAATGGCTGGACCAATTCATAGCACCACCAACACTGCCTTAACGGTGCCCATTTTAACCACAGCCCCTACAACATTTGTCTTTTTTCTTTTTTTTTTTTGTCACTTTGTTAATCTGATAGATATGAGGCAGAACCTCAGAACTGATTTAATTTGAATTTCTCCAATTATTAGCAATTTGGGGCATTTTTTATATGGCCTTTGATGGCTTGGACTTCTTCCATTGAGAACTGCCTGTTCATATCCTCTGACCATTTATCAACTGGGTAACAGCTCTTACACTTCTAAATTAGAATCAGTTCTTTATGTTATATTGAAAATTAGACCTTTATCAAGTCAACAAGCATTTATTAAGTGCCTACTATATGCCAGGTACTTTGCTAAGTGCTGAGGATGCAAGGAAAGGCAAAAACCATCTCTGTCCTCAAGGAGCTCACATTCTAATGAGTTCTAAACAACTATGTTCATACAAGCTATTAGCAGGATAAACTGGAGTTTTCCTGACTACTTCTTTTAATCATGTCTATTTTTATTGTTGCCTTGTCTGGAATCATGTTTGCTAGCTCTACTTTTTTTTGAGTTTGCCTGAAGTATAACAGCTTTTACTTCTACCTCTTATTTACTGTAACTCTGTATAAATTTAAAAAGTTTGCAGTGTGTTTATTATAAATGATATATTGTCTAGATTCTGTGCTCTAATCTATTCTGCTTTCATCCCATTCATGTTAACAGTTATGACTATTATTTTCCTCCATGCTGTTCTTTTGTATTTTTTCTTTTCTTTGCTCATTATTATATATCACATTGTTAATATAAGTTAACATGTTATATTATATATAATGTTACATGTGGCTATAATAAAAACAATAATAACAACAGCTAACATTTACTTAGCATTTTATGGTTTGCAAAACACTTTTTTGAATATTTTCTCATTTAATCCTCATAGCAGTCTAGGGAGATAATTTGAAGCCAGGTCCTTCAACCCCAAATCCAGAGTTGTTTCCATTGCTCAATGCTACTTCTGTAATAAGTTCTCATTATAAAATGCCTCTCTGTTATATGACCTCAAGCAACTTTTCTGTACCTTAGTAAGATAACAATAATAATTCTTGCCTTGCTTATTTCACAAGGTTGTTGTGAAGATAAAATAATTAATATACATTTTCCTTAAAAACAGAAATAATTTTATAAATGTAATATTATTACTCTAAGAACTAAATCATATTACTGAAAGAATAAAATGATCAAACAAACCTGATTTCAATCCTCCCCTTACTACCTGTGTAAACCTTGGACAAGTCACATCATTATGACTCCTAGTTCTTCATCTGGATTTAACACATTTGGCTCTCACAAATGCAAAGCAAAGCGCAGAGATGCTTATATGCCCCATCTCAAAGGAAAATTCCAAATTCCATTAAGATACTGCATGTTGTCCAAAAATCACTTCAGCTCAAATATATGTTATCTACTTTGACATACATGTTGACCTGTGTTACAACCAGTGATACAACAGAGTTTTATTACAGTACTGATGAAATGAGCTGGAAGTCACCTTAATTGTTATTTAGTAAAAACAGAGAAGTTGAGAGCATTGCCCAAGATCATAAGGACAGGGATAAAGACTACATCTGTGACTTCATTGGTAGAGAGAACTCTCAGTGAGGGAAACCCTTCTCCTAAAGGAGGCTGGCACCTTCTTGGCAACTTATAATCTTAGAGCTGTCTAGTGTACTTAAAGATTCAGTGCCTTGCACGGGGTCACAAAGCAGTATGGGTCCGACAGGACTTGAACTCAAGTGTTCATATTCAAAATTTCAATTTAATAAATATGTATTAAGCACTTATTATGTATTTGTGCTAAAGGCTGGAGATACAAATAAGAAAAATAAAGATAGTCTTTGTTCTTCTCAAGGAGCTTACAATCTAATAGTGGAAGACAAAACACAAAACGAAGCTGAAAAGCTGTGGAAGGGCTCCAATCAGAGGGGCGGAGGCTACTGAGGGCACCAATGAGGTGTGAGTCCCAAAGTTCATGTAGTCTCCCAGATTATGCATTTCCTGGTGACAAACTTTTCCTGGGAGCATGGCAATGGTGGAGTTGACTCCAAGGACTATATTGCAGCTGGTGGGACAAGGCTCCTTGCTCCAAAGTCAGGTCTCTTATCCATAGGCCATACACGAGATACAAGTAGTAAATAACAGAGTTGGGACTTCAATCTAGCCCTTTGACTCTAAATCCAGTATCCTTCTATTTCAAATTATTCTGATATAATACTCTGGAAATGACAATCTTTGGGGTTAGTTTAGAGCACTGCATATACTGTCCAATGTAACTGATGTGTTGAGATTAGCCTCGCTAAACTACTTCCTCTTACCTCTTTTCTCAAGAGATTATAAGATCCTTTGAGGACAGTGATTCTGTCATTTTTTGGTCTTTATATTTCCAATGCTTAACAGGCACACTGAGGTTAAATGACTTGACTGGGGTCACACAGATAGTAGGTGAAAGAGGCTGGATTTGAACTTATCTCTTCTTGACTCCAGGCCCAGAGTTCTATCCACTGTTCCATCTAGAAACACATCTAACAGTTCTTAAAAGTCTTAAAAACATGTTTTACATACAGCAAGAACTAAATACACTCATTTAAATTATGCATATCATCTTGGAAAAATACAAAATATCGAATAACTCAGCCACAAACATCAATAAACCAGACCGCTGACAGTCAAAAAACCAGTTTTAGACAAAACTTTACTTTTAATACAGTACACTGAAATAGGTATTAATGAAGCTATCTTGAAGAGTAACTACTGTAATTTTCTAAATCAACTATGTATAAAAAGAAGGCACCAACAAGAACATATTTTCAAACTCATATTGTTTTTATGTCAAGTTAAAAAAAAGTTCAATGACTTTATGTGTGTGTGTACTTATGAATGTTTAAATGATCCACTAATTTAAGACTGCAGTTCTACTAAATGACTCTGGATGCTCCCCCTCTTCCTCTGCCACCAACCAAACTGCTTCATGAATAGTTAAAGTTTGTCAGCATTTAGTTCAAACCTCAAAGAAAAGAAAAACATAGTTGTTTTCTACTTGTAGGGTACCGCTATCTAAGTATCCAGGCCTGATTGACTATGCCCTTTTAGTGTCAACACAGCAACAGCAAGTTTGAATCCCAGCATCACCAATGATCATGTATGAGGTTAGGCAAATCACTCAATTGATATGGGTCTCATTTTTCTCAAGCTACATAATGATAAGGTTTGAATAAAAAAAACTGTTATGTTTTCTTTTTAGCTCTAAATCTATAACTCGCTGTCTCAGTGGCATTCTAACAATAAAAATTCCCTTTAAATATACTTTTTTTGACTCTAACAGAAACAAAATCCACCCAAATTATTTAAATTAGTACTTAGTGAGATAATACTTTTACAATCTACAAAACTTTCCCCACAACCACCATAAAAGGTACATAATTTCTTTCCATTTTACATGAGGAAACTGAGATTAGGATTTTCCCACAATCTCATAACTTGTGTTCCAGAGGAAAAAAGAAAGCCTCGAGTCCAGATCTTCTGGCTTCAAATATGGTACTCTTCACACAAGTTTCTAAGCAGAGAAAAGAACATAGTACCAAACAATTTAAAGAGGACAGGAAAAAGATAGCTCCCAAAGCAAATGGGAATTTAAATATGCAGACTCCAATAATGAAAACTGGAAAAATGGAACACTGATAATACACTCACTATCTATTCTCTCAAGAAACAGACCCACTGTCATCAAAATTTTATGTCTGAGGATATCCTGAGATTGAAAGACTAAGCAAATTCATAAAAATTATATAATTATACAACTGGGACAAAGGTAGGCAACTTATAGCAGAATGGTATCTAAAAATACTGGTGGCATTCATCAGTCCCAAGAGTGAGGCACTGTCTTCCTCCACTTCTCTTCTCTGACTTCATTCCTTTCTACAGGCTGCAGTCCTGACTTTCTCGACAATGCCAAAGAAACCTCCTCAACCTGGAAGTTCACTCCACCCCTTGGACTTCTCACACTGTCAGCACTTCCACTCCTGCAACCCCTTCCTTTGATTGGATGCTTCCTTCTAGGACCTCCATTTTAAGGAAATATTCAATAAAGTCCTCTCTTCATTTCTCTCCAGGCACACTCCAGACTTTCTCTATCATATCCTCCTCCCTCCCTTTTATGTGTTGTCTTCCCCCATCAATAGAAGGAGAGAAGAGAAGGAAATAAGCATTTGGCACAGTGCCTTGCAAGCACTTTTACAAGTATTATCTCACTTGATCCTCACAATGACCCAGAGAGGCAGGTGCTGTTATCATCCCTGTCTTACAATTGAGAAAACTAAAGCAAACAAAGGTTAAATGACTTGCCAAGGGTCACACTGCTAGTAAGTGTATGAGGCAGAATTTAAACTCAAGACTTGCTGACTGCAGACCCAGGGCTCTACTAACAGTAACACCAGCTACTTCCACTAGAATTTAAACTTGAGGGCAGGGCCTCTCTTTCTTTCTGCTTGCATTTTGTCCTGGTACACAATAAGCACTTCATAAATGCTTACTGAGTTGACTTTTATTTCTGACTTCTTGTTTTTCAATGCTTGTCTTGCTTTCCTTTTTCCCTCCTCCTTTGCCATGCTACAGGCCTTTCAGTGGCACAGATGACATCAGTCACCCTCACAGGCACAGTTCCAGGTTAAAAGGACTCGTACAATCATTCTCAATCACGCCCAATTGAAATCTTCATGACCCCATTTGAGTTTTTCTTGGCAAAGATAATGGAGTGGTTTGCCATTTCCTTCTCTAGCTCAATTTTTACAGATGATTGGGGCAGACAGGGTTAAGTGACTTGCTCAAGTTCACACAGCTACTGTCTGAGGTCAGACCTGAACTCCGGAAGAGGAGTCTTCCCGACTCCAGGTCTAGCACACTCTGTCCCCTACCTACCTGCCCTGAGTTAAAAAAGAGATGTTGTTGGATTACAAACCACAATGAGGGAGTGCTTACCTCTATCCAGAGCACTATGACAACACATTTATATGCCACATATAAATTTACAAGGGTTTATAGAGCACAGTCCTTACATCAAAACTCTGAGGTAGACAGGGCAAGTATTGTCATTCCTCACCTCTATGAGAACTGAGACGGAAAGGTTAAAAGACTTGTCTTAAGGTCACACAGCTAATAATAAGTGTTAGAGAAAAGGGATGACCACCAGTATGACTCTAAGTCCCCATACGTGTGCACACAGGAATTCACTCTCAGACAAGAGGGTAACATTATTTTGTACCAATAATCGTGATGCCTTGCCATTTGATTATTTTCCAGTTATTTCACCAAAGATTCAGAAGGGGGAAAGAGACCAAATTCAAAACTGTCCACTTGACTATTTCAATTCATCAATAAGCATTCATCAAGGACCTATTTTGTGCCTGGCACTGAGGTAAGTGCTGGAGATAGAGAAAAGTTAGTGTCTGCTTTTCAAGTAGCACACCTTCTAAAGGCGGAGACTATACACAATATACACAAAATCAATACAATGTAGCTTTCTGACAGAGTGCACCAGCAGCTGAGAACAACAGGAAAAACTTTACATAGAATGTGGTACTTTGAGTTGCTACTTGATAGCAATTCTTGGAAAAAGTAATGGCAAATGGTGATTGTAAATGTGAATACTAGGTAGCTATGTTGCAGAATCTAGTAAACTGAGCTGTGTTATTAAGACTGATATAAAAACATAGTATCTAATACGGCAAGTAATTTAAGAACTAAAGAGAAAAAATACATAATAAATGATTTAGAGGTGACTTTCTATACTGAAAGTGGTCTAGGTTAAGTCTGACACAGGCCAGTCCTATAATTAGTTGAATTTATCTGAAATACATGAGTTGCCTGTGACTTTCAGTCCAAATAGGAAACCGATTTATATATTGTGGAAAGGTGACATTTTGGCAATTAAGAAATGAAGCAGCTTTGGATCAATGAAGAAGTTGAATGCAAGACCAAAGCGCATTTGTGAGAGCGAGGAAATAGAAGTAGCTAAGAATTAGAATGAAATGAGACACTCATGAGCCACGTAACATTTAACAAAAGTTTTACTTAACAACAGCACAGAAAAGATATTAAGGATACAACAACGATTCAGCTGGGCACATGTGCCACCGTGCCACGTCTCAATCAGCTGTATATGTCAATCATGAATAGCCACTGATGACTCCTTTCCTGAGAGAGACAGATAAAGTTAGAAATAATAAGATCTGACAACTGAATAGATATGTGGAGTGAAAGCAAAAAGTAGAGGAAGGCATCAAAGTTAAAAACTTGGGAGACTGAGGGATGCAGTACCTTTAACAATAATAGGGACATTTGGAATAGGGGAAGGTTTAGAGAGGAAGATACAGTTCCATTTTGAATATGCTGCATTTGGAGAGTATATCCAGTTCAAAATACCCAAACAGACAATTGGAGATGTGGGAATGGAATTCAGGAGAGACACTAGGGCTGGAGATATAAAATACAGGTCTGCAGATTTTTTGCAATGAGATAATAATTAAACCCATGGGAAATGATGAGATAACCAAGTGAGACAGCACAGAAAGGAAAAAGAAGAGGGTGAGGAACAGAGCCTTGTATAACAAGGAAGAGGAACCAGAAAATGTGACTGAAGAGAAGTGGCCAGAGAGAGGAAAACCAAGATAACAATATTATAAATATCCCACAGGAGAAAGGGATCAACAAAAGAGAGAAAGGGAAAGAGTTGGGAGAGGAGGTCAAGAAGGATGAAGACTGGGGCAGAGTCAAGATGGCGGAGTGAGAGCAGCAACTTGCTTGAGCTCTCCCCCAAACCCCTCCAAATACCTATAAAAATGGCTCTAAACAAATTCTAAGGCAGCAGAACCCACAAAAAGAGTGAAACAAATTTCCAGCCGAAGACAACCTGGATGATTGATCAGAAAGTTATATCCCGCTGGGCTGGGAGCGGAGCGCAGCATGGGTGCACAGGCCACAACGAACCTGGAGCAGGCCTCAGAGGACTGAATCTCAGGCAGCTGTAGAGGTTTCCAGACTCCTCAATCCACGAATGCCAAAGACAACTTAGAAAGTCAGTGGGAAAAGTCTGTTTCTGTGGTGCTGAGAGAAGAAGGCAGGGTCTCAGGTCTAGTTCCCCAAGAACACGGCCCTGGGTGGGCAGCTGCTTCCCAAGCTTCCAGCCCACAGACTAAGGGGGAATCGAGTGGCTGATCAGAGGGAGATTGCAGGGATCTCTCTGCTGCTACTGAGGCAGGAATCTCTTGCTTTGCCCATGCTTGGATCTGGGTCACAATTCTGAACGGTGGTCCTGGGGTGAGGAGGAGCGCTGGCGTGGTGGACCTTATAGTGGCTGTGGACAGGAAACCTTCCTCACAGTTCCAGGACAGAAAGGAGTGCTTGTGGTCACTAACAGACCACAGCACAGGCCAGGAAAGGAGTAAACACCTCACCCCTTATCATACCACCTTGCAAGAACTGAAAATTTACAGGTCCCTAGAAGTATCTCTGAAAATGGCTACACAAATCCCAAAAGCTTGGGACGGTACACACTGCACACTGGAAGCAGACTCTTAACAAAGAGTTTAAAACTCAAGTAATTGGCTAGGATCATGAGCAAGCAGCACAAAAAGAGTCAGACTATATTATCTTACTTTGGTGACAAAGAAGATCAAAATATACAACCAGAAGAAGACAACAAAGTCAGAGCTCCTACATCCAAAGCCTCCAAGAAAAATATGAATCAGTCCCAGGCCTTGGAAGAGCTCAAAAGGGATTTTGAAGCAAGTAAGAGAAGTAGAGGAAAAACTGGGAAGAGAAATGAGAGTGATGCAAGAAAATCATGAAAAACAAGTCAACAGCTTGCTAAAGGAGACCCAAAAAAATACTGAAGAAAATAACACCTTAAAAAATAGCCTAACCCAAATGGCAAAAGAGGTCCAAAAAGCCAATGAGGAGAAGAATGCCCTAAAAAGAAAAATTGGCCAAATGGAAAAGGAAGTCCAAAAGATTACTGAAGAAAATACTTCCTTAAAAATTAGAATAGAGCAATTGGAAATAGTGACTTTATGAGAAATCAAGATACTATAAAACAAATCCAAAAGAATGAAAAAATAGAAAACAATGTGAAATATCTCATTGGAAAAACAACTGACCTGGAAAATAGATCCAGGAGAGAGAATTTAAAAATTATTGGACTATCTGAAAGCCATGATCAAAAAAAGAGCCTAGACATCATCTTTCAAGAAATTTTCAAGGAAACTTGCCCTGATATTTAGAACCAGAGGGCAAAATAGAAATTGAAAGAATCCACAGATCTCCTCCTGAAAGAGATCCCCAAAGGAAAACTCCTAGGAATATTGTAGCCAAATTCCAGAGTTCCCAGGTCAAGGAGAAAATATTACAAGCTGCCAGAAGAAACAATTCAAGTACTGTGGAAACACAATCAGGATAACACAAGATTTAGCAGCTTCTACATTAAAGGACCGCAGGGCATGGAATATTCCAGAGGGCAAAGGAGATAGGATTACAACCAAGAATCACCTACCCAGCAAAACTGAGTATAATCCTTCAGGGAAAAAATGGTCATTCAGTGAAATAGAGGACTTTCAAGCATTCTGATGAAAAGACCAGAGCTGAATAGAAAATTTGACTTTCAAATACAGACTCAAGTGGAACATGAAGAGGTAAACAGGAAAGAGAAATCATAAGAGACTTATTAAGGTTGAACTGTTTACATTCCTGCATGGAAAGATGATATTTATAACTCATGAGACCTTTGTCAGTATTAGGGTAGTTGGAGGAAAAAAATTATATGTATATATAGGTAGATAGATAGATAGATAGATAGATAGATAGAGGGCACAGGGTGAGTTGAAGATTAAGGGGTCATATCTGGAGAATAAAATTAAGGGATGAGAGAGGATTATACTAGGAGAAGAAGAAAGGGAGAAGGTAGAATGGGGTAAATTATCTCACACAAAAAAAACCAAGAAAATGCTCTTACAGTGGAGAGGAAATGGGGAAGGTGAGAGGGAATGAATGAATCTTATTCTCATATGATCTGGCTTACGGAGGGAATAACATACATATTCAATTGGGTAAGGAAATCTGTCTTACCCTACAGGAAAATAGGGGGAGAAGGGGACAAGAGAGCAGGGGGATGATAGAGAGGAGGGCAGATTGGGAAAGGGATAATCAGAAGCAAATACTTCTGAGGAGGGACAAGGTCAAAAGAAAGAAGAGAATAAATGGGAGGGCAGGATAGGATTAAGGGAAACAGAGTTAGTTTTTCATAACATGTCTACTATGGAAGTGTTTTGCATAACTGTACATGTATAATCTATATTGAGTTGCTTGCCTTTTCAATGAGGGTGGGGGGGAGGGAGGAAGGAGAAATTTGAAACCTAAAGTTTTAAAAATATATGTTTAAAAAAAATGTTTATACATGCTACTGGGAAATAAGAAATACAGGAAATTGGGTACAGAAGTCTGTCCTGCCCTACAGGAAAGTAGAAAGGGAAGGGGATAGGAGAAGGGAAGAAGAGATAGAAGAGAGGACAGACTAGGGGAAGGGATATTCAGAATGCATGCCATCTTGGGGTGGGGAGAGGGTGAGATGGGGTAAAAATTTGGAACTCAAAATCTTGTGGAAGTAAATACTGAAAACTGAAAATAAATAAATTTATATTTAAAAAAAAGGATGAAGATTGAGGAAATATTTGGCAGCTAGGTGGCACAGTAGATAGAGTGCTGCAACTGGAGTTGGAAGACTCATCTTCCTTAGTTCAGATCTGGCCTCAGACACTTACTAGCTGTGTGACCCTGGTCTTAACCCCATTTGCCTCCATTCCCTCATCTGTAAAACCAACTGGAGAAGGAAGTGGCAAACCGCCCCAGTATCTCTGCCAAGAAAATCCCAAATGGGGTCACAAAGAATCAGAAACAACCAAAACAACTGAATATTGGCATTTAGCATTAATAACTGTAGAGAGAGAAATTATGAATAAATGATGAGGTTGGAAGCAAGATCACAGTGGACTTAGACAAGGATGAGGAATTAGAATTAACTAATACAATTATTATCTGTTCAACAAATACAGTGTAACTCACAAACTATCACTTTTTACATCTATATTGGTATGGGTGTATCTATGTGTATCCAGTCAATTCTTATCATTCACAGTAATTATTTTCTATGAAGTTACCACAAACACAGAATTAGCAAATACTGAACCACTGCTCCTATGGGAAATACACAGTTAGGTTTCTGTATCTGGTCACAACATTTAGTTCAGCTCTTTCCAGAGCAGCCTCATGCACAGAGCATTAGATTTCCTTCCCCCTCTTCCCACCACCAGGTACAGTACTGCTGATTCATTAACACTGAATTCAAGACCAACAGCACTATAACTCATGCCTGAATGAAACTTATCTAACACACGTATTTTTTCCCTTCTTGCTCTTAGAATACTAGATAGCACAATGATTGGGGTCAATTGTAAACAGTGAAATCACCAATAAAAAGCATTAAAAAATGCAAACACAGCACTAAATAAGCCATGAAAAGGATTTCTGTTTACAGTATAAGAGCTGAAACAAGAAGGCAGTGTCATCTTGTTCAATGCCTTGGCCGATTCAAATTTTTTATCACTCTGTGCATGTCTGTGAATAATCATGAAAGCAGCATAAGTTATTATTTTGGGGTTAACAAATTTTAATGAGTAGATGAATTTGTAAATGATGAGGCTTGACTGCATTAGTAAAAGAAAGTTACATGTGCTCCGGAAGCAACATTTAGACTAAAACATGAATTAGGACTAAAAATCATAAAATGATAGGAGTTGAAAATACTTTTAGTTCAAGAAGCCTAATTCTTGGTCTCCTAGCAGTTCTTTAAAAACTTACAGAATTTAATCATGCTATGGTAAAAGATAATTCCTCTATGGAATCCTGAAAACTATCAGTCTCTTAAACAAGGGGATTTGCTCCAATTTAAATAGATAGATGTCATGGACGATTTACATATCTCAAACAAATCTAACAAACAATTTTGCTGTGCTGCTGCTGGTGTTCTTACATTTAGACAACATATAACCCCTGACCTTAGGACATCAATAGTCAGGGATGCAAACATTAAAAAATTAGACAAAACGGGACAAGGGCATAGTAGAAGGGCGCTGCTCCTTGAGGTCAGTTAATTAGCAACCTCAGGGGAGTAGAAAACAACTTAATAACAGTAAGGGCCAACACACAAAGATTAAACAAATGGCTGCAATCCACCCAAAGGCATCCTACTTATTATCATTTAGAAATCTCTATACTTGGAGGAGGAAAAAAAGCTGGACAATTAGGAAACAACAACAAGGTGGTTTATAAGAGATCAATTAGTGCTCACAAATAGTAGTACAATGATGACCGCCTATAAGCCAAATACACAAGGACTATCTGAAGCTGTGAAATATGAAACCGTAAACTAAGGGTTTGCTGTATAAATCTAACCATTATTCAATCAATCAACAAGTATGTATTAAGCTTAAACACAGTGTCCCAAAAGTTTTAGAGCAATTCTAGGCCTGGCATATAGTAGCACTGTGCTTGCTTCTTTCCCCTTCAAAGACTTTTGAGGCACACTATATGACTGGCACTTAACTATGACTGAAGGAATATAAGACATGTATGTTTCTTGCCTTCAAGGAATTTAAAATCTAGTTTGAAAGACAAAAGTTCTAAGAAACCGCAAACAATTAAGAAGAAAAGGTAAGACATTATAAAATTAATTTAATAATCTGTGTAGTAGAGATTACAAATACCATAGCTCAAAGACAGGAAAAACCATACAGGTCTTAAGAGAGACTTTGAACATGGACATGACAGATAGGCAGGTGGAAGGGCATTTCAAACTGGAGAAAGAGTACGAACAAAGAATCACAGGTGGAAATGTACACAATGTATGTGAGAAACTTTAAAAAATACACTGCATAATTAATTACAGAGGCATATTCCTTCTACAGAATAGCAGAGGAGAAAATCAAGTCAAGTCCTGACAACTAAATAAGTCCAACAGAAATTTACATAACCCAAATGGGGAGTGGGGAGACTGAACAGGCCATAAATGAACTTCCAAAGGAAAAAAAACCCAGGACTAGATGGATTTACAAGTAAATTCTGCCAATCCTGCAAATAACTAATTTCAATGTTATATATGCAGATTACAGAAAATGAGGGGAAGGGAATAAGCATTAATAGAGTGCTTACTATATGCCCAGACATTATGCTAAGTGCTTTAAAAATATGCTCTCATTTGATAGATGCTGTTATTATCTCTATTTTGTAGTTGAAGATACTAAGGCAGACAGAGGTTAAGTGACTAGCCTGGGTTACAGGCTAGTCAGTGTCTGAGGCCATATCTGAACTCAAATCTTCCTGATAACAGGCCCAGGGTTCTATCTGCTGCACCACTAGCTGCCTCTAAATAGGAAGGGATCCCTCCAAACTCCTTCTATGATACAAATATATTCTTAACATCTAAACCTGACAGACGAAGCAGAGAAAGAAAAGTATAGATCAATATCTCTAATAAATATCAGTGAAATTACTGAATAAAGCATTAGCAAAAAAGCTATAGCAACATATTAAAAAGATGACACACTATAAACACGCTGAATTTCAACAAGGAATGCACAGTTGGTCCATATTAATAACAAAAAGAACTAAAATTACATGATTGTATCAATAGAGAAAAAAAGCATTTGACAAAATAAAATACAACATTAAAAATGATAAAACTACAGGGGCCTTTCCTTAATACAATGTGGCAACTATCGAAAAGAAGAACCAGCATTATTATATGTAAAGGAGAAATTCTAGAGACCTTGCCAAAAAAGTCAGTGATAAAGCAAGAATGTCTATTAGTACCACTATTAACAACAACAGATAACATTTATACAGCACTTGCTACGTATGTGCCAGACACTGCGCTAATAAGCACTTTATAATTATTGTTGAATTTGATCCTCACAACAACTCTGGGAGGGTAGGTGCTAGTATGATCACCATTTGACAAATGAGGAAACTGAGGCAAACAGAGGTTAAATCACATGCCCAAGGCCACAGAGCTAGTTAAGTGTCTAAGGACAAATCTGAATTCAAGTCTTCCTGACTTCAGTTCTGGCCCTCTACCCACCACACCACCTAGCTCCCAATTTCATTTGGTGCTAGTTATAACAAAAGACAAGAGAAAGAAATTAAGGGAATAAGCACAAAGGAGAAGCAAAATATCACTTCTTACAGATAATAAGATGTTCTACTCTGATGACCTCAGAGATTCAATCAAAAAATTTGTTGAGAGAAGATCATTTGCTTTGTTGCATATTACCACAAAATATAACATGAAGACACAGGCCAGTTTCTGTTCAAAAGAACTATGAGGTATAATCTATACCAAATTGCTTACTTTTTCAAGGAGGGGGAAGGAGAAGAAAGGAAGAAGAGAATGTGGAACTCAAAATTTTTTTTAAAAGTAAAATTTTTGTTTACATGTAATTGAGAAAAAATAAAAGTAAAATGCAAAATAACTATGGAATATGTAAACTATTTACCAAGACACATACAGGAATTTTATAAATCAACTCTGGAGTTAATTTTTAGAACTGGAATAAAGAAATTCACATGAAGGAACAAAAACTCAAGAATTTCCAGGAAAATAATGGGGAAAAAAACAGAAGGAAGAGGAGTTAGCAATATCAGATGTCAACCTATACAACCAAGCAATAATTCTCAGAAATATTTAGTACTGGGAGAAAAAAATTAAAAACAGATAGATTAGATAAATTAGAATAGATAAAGATAGATTAGAAACAAAATATAGAAAACAAAATAACATAGTAAAATGGTGTTTAATAAATCCAAATCTTACTGGGATAAAGATTCATTAGCTGAGAAAAACTGTTGGGAAGAATGGAAAACAGTCTGGAAGAAATTAGGTTTAGACCAATATGTTACACTATATACCAAGATAAGTTCCAAGTGGATACATGACCTAAATATAAAGGAGCACAGCATAAAAAAATAGGACAGAGAAAGAGCTACCTCTCTCAACTATGTATAGAAAAAGAGTTCTTGACCAAACAAAAGATAGAAAAGATCACAGGTGATCAAACTGATCATTTTGATTAAATAAAAGTGAAAAGCATTTGTACAAACAAGATCAATGAAGTAACAAAGGAAAACAGTTAACTGGAATAAAATCTTTGCAGCATTTTTTCCTGATAAAGGTCTAGTACCCATGTAATTTAGAAAATTGAAAGAAATATGTAAGAATCAGAATCATTCCCCAAGAGACAGCTGACCAAAGGATATGAATAAATAGTTCTCGAAAGAGAAAATGCAAGCTTAAACAAATCATAGGAAAATTCTCCAAATCAGCTGTTGTCATTGTTTGTCCTCTGTTCTCGAAGAGGACCATGACATTAGGAAGGTGATGCCACTACATGCAAGTGAATTGGATTTAGGTGAAGGAGGGCTGTACAAAGTCACCGGCCTCACTTTCTCCTCTGGAGCCATCTGGGTCCAGAAGCCAGATATACATCAGGACAACCGGAGATGGCCCAGGACACAACAGGGGCCAGTGGCCTTTTCAAGCAAAGGTCTTTAAAATGTCCCAGGTTGACTGAGGCACTCAATGTCCATTCAGTGATTAAGACTTAATAAAAAATGAATCATTCTGCGCCAATCGAGGCCCAAATAAAGACCAAGGGGGGCTTGGACTGAGACCTATGGCCAAATCAGTAAAAATAAAAGAATGCACATTTTAAAAGTCTGAAGCTACACTTCATACCCATCAGATCTGAAATAATGGAGAAAAAAAGAAAATTCCATTTGTTGGAGGGGTTGTGAGGATGAACACACTAATGTACTATGGGTGAAAATTGTGAAATGACCCAACAATTCTAGAAAGCAATTTGGAATTACACCCAAAATGTCACTCAGTGTTACAACACTCTTTGACTAAGCAACACCACTGCTAGGATTATGCCTTCAAAAGACCAAAGACAGAGAGAAAGGATTCATATGTAGAGAAACATCTACAATTTTTACACAAAAACCTCTCCTGTTTTTACAAAGAACTAGAAACTAAGGAAGTGCCCATCAGCTGAAAAATAGCTGCACAACAGCTTAAGAATGTAATGGAATTTTATTGCTCCAAAAGAAATGACAAAGGGAAAAGATTTATGGAAACCTAGGAAAAGATTATGAACTGATGAAGACTTTAAATGAGCAGAGCTAGAAGAACAATTTATATGACTCCAATGTTAAGAACTCTAATCAGTACAATGACTAATCACAACACCAGAAAGCTGATAAAGAAGCATGCTTCCCACCTGTTGGCAGAGGTGCAGCTATAGAAAGAAACTTTTTCAGACAAGAATACTATGCAATTTGTTTTGCTAAACTATACTTAGTTGCTATAGGAGGAGGCCTTTACTGAGGAACAGAGGAAGCAGTTAATGATAGTGATACAAAAAAAAAAAAAAACAAAAAAAAAAAAGAGAGTATCATACAAAACACATAAAATCACAGAAAAGAGCAGAAGTAGCATTAGTACTACCATAATAACATTTATGTATACTTTTTGAAAACCTAAGCTACATATGGTAGACTCATGATTTCATATAAAAATAATAACAATGATGATGATAGCAATAATAGCTAATGTTCATATAGGACTTACTTTATGTCAGGCACTGAGCTAAGCACTTTACAATTATTTCATTTGTTCCTCACAACAATTCTGGGAGGTAGATGCTATTATTATGCCCCTTTTGTGAGGAAACTGACTCAAACAGGGTTAAGTGACTTGCCCAGAATCACCCAGTAAGTGTCTGAGCAGATTTGAACCATGTCATCCTGACTAAAGGCCCAACACTCTATCCCCTGTGCTACCTATGAAATTTTCTTTTTCTGTCTTCTATTTATGGAAATGTTTATGTTTGTTGATGACTGCCATGTTCTCGTTCAGTCAATAAACATTTAAGCTCTTATTATGTGCCAGACACTATGCTAAACACGGGATACAAAAGCAGGCAAAGACAGTCCCTGCCCTCAAGGAGTTCACAATCTAATGGGGTGAAATAACAAGCAAACAAATATGCACAAAGAAGCTATGTACAGGATAAATAGGAAACAAGAGAGAGAAGGCACAGAAATGAAGAGTTAAGAATCACATAAAATTAACTAATTAAATGCTCATTTGATTGGGAAAATGGGGTGGGGGAATGAAGAATCTTTCTCCAACAGGTAAATAAATGTTCAAAGGATGTAACTGACAGTTTTTAAAGTAAGAAATCCAAGTTGTCAGGAACCATACAAAAAAATAAATGCTCCAAATCATTTATATTAAGAACTGTTATTCTTAATTGTTAATCCTAAGGTTATACCTCACATTCATCAAGATCTGCAAGGAAAATAAAAAAGGAATATTTTTGTACCATACATTATAAGCTCCTTGCGGGCAGGGGTGTTTCTCTGCCGTGCGTGTGTCCCCAGTGCCGGCACGATGTCTGGCACATAGTAGTGCCTAATAAATACTTGTTAACTGACCGATATATACACATGATAAGTCCTCTCTGTCTCTGATCTCCCTGGAGTACAGGTATAATAGATACTTGGACAGAAATTTGAAAGCACACTTATCAAATTTAAAGATAAGACAAAGCTAGAAATGGCACTAGATGATAATCGGGTTTCAAAGAAAATTCTACAGGCTAAGATGATAGACTAAGTGCAGTGAGACGAAATCTAGCGGAGATAAGTAAAGACTGGCAATTAGGTTCAATAAGTTAACTATGGGATATGGGAGATTTGGCACAAGATATTAAAAAAGACCCAGAAGTTTTAGCTGAGTGTAAAATGAATATAAGCCAATGGTGCTGATATGGTAGCTAACACAGCTGAGGTAATCTTAGGTTAAACAGAAATACAAGGTTTCCATAGAGGGATGTATCATTTTCTATTTCCATACTAATAAGAACATTCCTGATTTATGTGAACACCAGGCCAATTAGACATTGGCCCCACCCCACTATTGTTCCTGTCAGGTTTCCACCCCCATCCCCACTCCCACCCCAGACCTGCCTAGTCCAATGGTACAGATGCATCTGGGTCCTTCAATAGGCCATCACTGCAGGCACCTAAATTTCATGGTTAAAACCCCAAAGTAAGACTACAAGGCATGACCGGACTAAGAAGAACATGCTCGCAATAAGAATGGTTCCAATTCCAACTGTCACCTTTAAAAAACAAAACCAAAAACCAAAAACTGGATCTCTTTATCTGGCCCGGGCTGGACGTGAAGGAGCTAATCACAGGCCTGGTCCCACAAATGAATTATACAGGGGCTTCAACCTGTTCATTTTTCAACTTGGATCAGCTTGCCTCTCCTCAGGCAACTTGGTAGCCCAATCAATTCCATGGTCTCACCATACTGATGTCATACTTAGCGCACATACCAGATTGGCATCACCCACTGCAGCTTAGAACTCCTGAGCTCGAGAGATTGGCAGTAGCTGGGATTACAGGCACGAGTCACCAGTCTACACTAAGTACACATTTTAGGAGGGGCACTGGCAACAGGAGCACATTAAAGGGTTAAAGGCGCAAGCTTGTCAACATGAGAACCGTAGGTAAGAAATGACTTCCGAATTAGTTCAAGGTAAAGTTCTAGGGGGAAAAGATTAAAAAGTTAACGTTCTAAAGAAAAATATTGTAACTCCACATAAGGAATAACTTTGTAATAATTAGAATAATTAAAACAGTAAAAAAAAATGGCCTCCTGTCAGGAGAAGTTAGCCGACCGTATCACAGCACTACGAAGTTTGGAAAACACTTCTGTCACAACCTTGTAAGGCAGTGCAGGTCTTATTATGCCCATTTTACTGATAAGGAAATACTCTCTGAGAGGTTAGGCAGCTTGCCGTGATCACCCAGCTAATAAGGGTCTGAGGCAGGATTCACTCAAACGCAGATGTTCAAACACTACTAAACAAAATCTGACATGTTTTACACTAAAAAGGGACAAATGGGAGTAAGGGAAAAGGGTAAGTGAATTTTTAACAACCTAAGGAAATAAATATTTTGTTATATTTTTCTTAAATACTATCCAATTAAAAAAATACAGATATCCGTCATTTTTCTTAGACCTTCAAGATAATTTGTTACCCATGAAATCAATACTCCTTTGTTCCTACCTTTTTATGATAAAAGAATTTCAAAAGAATTTTGATCTTCAGTCTTTCTAGCTGCTTAACTGATTTTTTCAACTATCTACCATCAAAATATATTGAATTATGAATTAGAAGCACATACTTTTAAAAATATCATATATAGTAGATGTTTCACCATTATTTCTGATGAGTAAGCAGTGTTAAGTGATATTCTGCTATAAAAAAGAAAAATTCAAATTTAAGTCTGCTATATTTTATAGCCTGCCCATAAATTCCTAACATTTCAAAGACTATCTGGAAAAACATGTTAAGTCATTCAAGTCAGTAAAACTTCTACTGCAGGACAACCTCAAGCCATGTTAATCAGCATTCTAGGAGTTAATTACAAGTCTCTGCCTGTTGAACAAACAAAATAATCTTCAAATGTCATTTAAATAATTGCTAAAGAGTTGACAGCACTAACATAGCAGGGCTTAGGGATGGGAATCCCCTATGTAGCCTAGTGAGAGGTCAAGTGGGCTGTGTGATATGTGCACTAGTCAACAACAAATAACCTAATCCCTTTCTAGCAGCTACTGGCATTTAAGATTTCAAGGAGAAGGACATTATTTTTATATTTCCTTATCAATTAACAGAAATACATAGTCTCTTATTAATCAATTAGCTCTGAGAACTCATTTTTCTTAAACCTTTCAGTATTCTCTCAATTTCAAACCTCCAAGTCTCATAGACTTAAATATCAAGTTATTTTCTCATACAATTTATTACAGAAGCAAACAACAAAAGACATAATTATTTAAAATGTATATGATCATGAGTAATATTCACAGCCAAAGCCATCTCAGTGTTGTGAGGTTTTTTTTGGGGGGGGTGGGAGAAAGCAGTTGGGGTTAAGTGACTTACTGAGGGTCACACTGCTAGTAACAGCTCAGTGTGCTTTTAAAAAAAACAACAGAGAGATGTGGAATAAAATAATCTCACCTATGCAACCACTGATTCTTCCTTAACTTTAGAAACATAGTTCTCTTATGGTGGCAATTCAGGTTTCTCAGGAATTCTTGAATCATTCTTGAAAAATGATTTTGGGAAACAAGAATTAAAAGAAGTTCCCCCAAAATGTCGTAAGTTCTTTCTGTTTGACAGTTAACTCACTCAGTCTTTCAGGAAGGACATTCTCTAAGCCCTTTCTATGATTCACACATTCCCTCCACATGACAGTTAACTGAATTCAGATGACAGTTAAAACTGTCCTTCTCCCAAGATTCTAATCCCTATTTCACACTGTTATAATAATAACTAACAGCAGTTTTAAGTCTGGCAAAGTGTTCTACATATCTTATCTCATTTGATCCGTTAACAGTATCTGAGAGGTTGATTCAAGCTAACATTACACTGATATTTTGAATAAGTATATTTAGTAATTTATTTCCAATATGTTCCAATGTCACCAAAAGAAGAGAACACCGTAATAAGCTTTTAAATTCCCCTAGAACTCAACTGCTTTGTTCCCAATTGCCTATTGAATATAGCCATCTGGAGACCTCACAAATGAACTCAAACTGTTTAAAACCAAACCCATCTTTTTTATTATTATTTATTTATTATTATTTATGCACTTGTTATCCCCCTGTTATTAAGGGGATTTGTTCTGCAAAGTTTGGATTTCTTGAGAACCCCCGAGGACCTTCAGGCCGCTGGTTCCCCATCCCTATCCTCATTCTGCCATCTGACAAGCCTTGGATCACAACCTCTCCTATGCTGAGAATAGATTTATTCTCTTTATCCCATCCTGACCCTCAGCTCAATCTGTTGAAGTACTTTCCTTCCATTAAGGCTGAAATCAGGTGCCAATTCTTCCACAGAGATTTCCATAATGTTATTTCAATTCTACCTTCACTTCTTCCCAAAACATGAAAGACCACTCCTTCAAATTTCTCATATTGCCTGGAATTCTCCTTTGTACTAATCTCACACTCAACTGTATCTAAATTATTTGTGGGTGAATCTTTCCCATTAGAGTTCACAAGCTCCTTGAGAATGGGGAATATGTTATATCAATCTTTATAGCGCCAGAACCTAGAACAGCACTTTTGAACATAATGCTTAATATTTGTTGAAATCTACTGAATTCAAATAAACAACTAACCTCCAATTAATCAGATTTTATGAATCAGATTCCAGTCTAAAAAGTCACAGGCAATGAAAATACTGTCCCTCCTTTACCCATTTAAAAGTTTTATTAAGATTGTTATTAGCAATTCAAGGGTTGTATATTGTTGAAAAATAGAGACAGGCTTACATAATTTCTGAACTCCTTAAGTATGAACAAATGAATATTCAAACAACAACCTATTTGGATTTTGAAATTATGATCTGGTTATTGCCATGGTCCATTTTTCTTTATTGCAGGTTAAGAGTAAAGAAGCTGAAAGTTCCCATTGACAGTAGACTGGGCAATATTTTCTCCACTCTGAACTTTTAATTACTGTTTGGTAGAAAGAACTTTTACTTTTCCACAATAAAAATGAACCCAAACCTGTGACTCTGCAAAAATGTTTCCATGGTAGCACTGGGAAGAGGTGTATTTGCAAAGACTGATGGACAATCAGTGGTCTTTCCCATAAAGGAAATGTGTAGAGGGTATTTGCTTTGTTGCTGTTCATACTAATGAACCAACAAGGAAAAGAGCTCCATTCAGCAAAAATGGCATGCTCCCAAGCTATGAAATGTACATTAATTCCTAAAGCTATTCCAAATTCTTGTTGCATCCAGAAATTCCTGCTGGTCCACAGCCCCTTTTTGTGCTGGACCTCTGAACTCATTACTCACTGATCTACTTTTTATTTTTAACCTCGAAGGTTACATAATAGGACACTTTTGCTCAAAATTAGTCGTCTAAATCTCATTGCTTCATGTCACAGGGATCTAAAAGTTTCAGTCATACATTACTTCAACACCTTGCCCTTAAAGATTCAACCAGAAGAAATCTCTCAATTAAACAAAGAAGAATGTTTATGTTCAAAAGTGTAGAACAAAAACAACTCTTCATCAAATTACTATCACAATAGATTACATCAGAATGAATTCACTTTCAAAGTGGAAGACCTCGGGAGCCTACACACTTATTCCAAGGATGCTATTATTTCTCTCAAGGCATTTTGCATTTCCTCTTTTTGGAATGGCCTTTAACATAGACACAGCATTGGCCTGAATATTCTCAACCAAAAATTTCAGGTCACATTTGGAGCCAAACCAGGTGAGTAATGGGGGTGGGTAAGGGGAAAGGGGAGTGGAGGGGAAAAGAAGTTGATTATGATATGATAATTAATATAACAGGCTCAAAAGCAGGGTTTGATTCTGTAGTGGAATGTAGCAGAACTGGTTTTCTTGTATAGACAGTGAATTGGTTCTGAAAGCAATTCCAAAAGTGAAGTTCTAAAAAATATTTTGAAAAGTGGCAATGTCAACTGGAGTAAATGAAAAATAAAATCACTGATTACTGCATATGTTGACTGGGTAAGTATTAAAGAAAGTCTTGATGAGTTGGTGGAACTACTTAAGCAAGTGAATTCATTACTATCTAGGAAAATAGTGCTACACTAACATGCATAAGACTAAAAGCAATTCCCAATGAATAACTGATCAGAGCAAATGAACAAATGCCCAAAAGAACTCCACACTATTAACAACCATATGAAGGACTGCCCTCATATCACTAACAGTAAGAGAAATGCACTACAACTCTTGAGGTTGCACCCGAAACACAGCGAAGTGGAAAAGATGACAAAAAATGAGAATAGTTGATGATATAGGAGCAGTGAAAAGACAGGCACACTAATACTTTGAGTGGAGCTATGAAGTAATTCAAACATTTTGGAAGGTAATTTAAGATATTTAAAAAGAGAAAAACTGTCCATATTCTTTGGCCCAAAGATCTCAACGCTAAGCATATACCCAAAGGAGGTTTAAGACAGAAATAAAGGTTCCATATACACCAAAATGTTTACAGTAGCACTTTTTGTGATAGGGAAAAAAAAGGCATTTGAAACAAAAACAGATATTTATAATAGGAGAATAAATTGTAGTTCATGAATGTAATGGAATTTTACTAATCCTAAAAAGTTTGGTTTGGTTATTGCCTTTTGTTCTCTAAGAGGACCAAAATGACAACACTATGTTGGAGACAGGGTACAGTGTGTCCAGCTGTGGCTGATCAGACCAACACAAGCTTGGGAGGCTCTACCACAGGTGGGGCACAAATAGTCCATACGAACATTTGGAGTGGAGATGTCTCTAAATATGCGCGTCTCCCATTTGTTTTGAGTTACTACAATTCTGCTTCACTAATGGACCACAGTGCCCTCTTTGACGCGAGCATGCCACGTTGGGCAGTCCTTTGCCAGTATCTCCCATGTCACTCAATCAATTTCAAAGTTCTTCAGACAGACCTTGAGAGTATCCGGCTGTACCTCTTCTGACCTCCATGTGAGCACTTCCCTTGTGCGAGTTCTCCATAAAATAGTCTTTCAGGCAAACATATGTTTGGCATTCAAACAACGTGGTCAGCCCATTGAAGTTGTGCTCTATGCAGGAGAGTCTGAATGCCTGGCAGTTCAGCTCAAGAAAGGACCTCAGCATCTAGTATTTTATCTTGCCAGGTGATCTTCAGAATCTTCCAGAGACAATTCAAATGGAAGTGATTTGGTTTCCTGGCACAGTAGTGGTAGATTGTCCACAGACACACAAAAATGAGGTCAGCACAATGGCTCTGTAGACCCTCAGTTTGCTAGGTAGCCTAATACCTCTTCTCTCCCAAGCTTTCTTTCAGAGCCTCAAACACTAAGCTAATGCTGGCAATGTGTGTAGTAACCTAATCATCTATGTGGACATCTCTGGGAAGCTGATCATTGTCCTTCATTCTCAAAGAGGACCAAAATGATATCACTATGTTGGAGTCAAGGTATAGAGTGTCTGATTGTGACTGATCACAGTAATGTGAAGTAATATGAATATGAAGAGATGGAGAAGGAATATGAACAAGTCAAAAAAGGACAGGAATGTGAACTGATTCAAAATGAAGTAAGTAGAACCAGGAAAACAATGGCAATGGTAGTATAAAAGGAAAAAAAAGAATGAAACTGAATATTGTATAATTACAATGACCAAGCATAGCCCTTAAAAAGTAAGAAAAGGTATCTCCTTTCTTTCTCTGAAGAGGTGGTGGTGGGGCATGCGGAGGGGGAGGTAGATTGGTGTAGAATATTGCATATGCCATCAGACTTGGGTGTTGTGTTAGTTATGCTGAACAGCTTTTTAAAAGTCTGCCTTCATTTTCTGTTTCAAGAATTTTCACTGGGTAGGAAAGGAGGAAGGTATATATTTAGAAATGAAGAGGATATTTATTTTTTAAAAGCTATAAATAATATTTTTTTAGAAATTTGAAAGAGAAAAACTGTATTACAAGCAATTATCTTCCGTTTTATTCCTCTGGACTAATTAATTATAGATTATCTGGGAAATGAAAAAAGTAAGCCCATTTTCCACTTCCCCTAATCTGTGAAAGAAGAAGAAGAAAGGAAGAAGGAAGAAGGAAGGAGAAGAAGGAAGGAGGAGAAGGAGGAGAAGGAGGAGGAGAAGAAGGTGTAACGTGGGCTGCATAACCTGACTGCATAAATTTCACAGCCTGCTTTGGAAAAAATGGTCAGGTTAATATTTTGAATTATTTTTTAATATTTTTTAATTATTTTTCAAGGTTGTAACTATGTTTTATTATTCTGAACTTGACAAACATGTTGTTTTAACATTTGTATATACAAGGAAAACAGGATTGCATATGAAAATAAAAATCTCTATAGTTTTCTTTTTAAAAAAAGTTAAGTTAGTTTCAAAGCTATCCTACTTGTCTGCTTCCCTCTGAATTTCTTTTCTTGTTTTGTTTTTTTTGTTCATTTCTTTCAATGTCCTGTTGTTTATTTTGCTATCATTATCACTGTCCTTTCCCTATCCCCTCCCCCTCAAACTTCCACCAGAAGGAAAATAGATCCATCTCCTTATCACAGTCTCAAAAAACAGATTCACATATTGAATAAATCCTGAATGCATGTGTTATTTTGTACCTTGAATACATAACCTCTTTGTCAAAAAGTGAGAAGCATGCTTCATCCTGAGTCCTCTGGACTGATGCCTAGTCATTTCCAAGATCAGAATTCTTAAATCTCTGAAAATCATTTTTCTTTGCATTGCTGTAATCACTGTATAAATTGTTCTTCTGGTTATGCTCACTTTTTCACTCTACATCAATTTATGCAAATCTCCCAAGGTTTCTTTAAATTCTTTGTCATTTCTTATGATACAATAGTCTATTATGTTTACACGTCATAATCTGTACAGCCATTCCCCAACAGATGGGCATCCCTTTGATACCTAGTTTTTCAGTGTTTGTTGTGGGGTTTTTTTTCTTAAAATGTTTTATTATTGCCTTTGTTTCTTATATCACAGTTATTACTTGATATGATATCCTCTCTTCCTTGGGAAATGAACATGTCCACATAACAAAGCAAAGTGACTTTGCAAAAAAAAAAAAAAGATACTTGATAGTGACCATATCTGACAGTATATGTGATATTTTGCCACTATAGTTCCCCATTTCTTTGACAAGGATAGCGAGCTATGCTTAACAATCCATTCACTGGGATCAATTTAGAGTTCAGTTTCCATTTAGCATCCTTGCCACTTACATTACTGCCTTCATGCATATTGTTTTCCTGGTCCTGGTTATTTCAGGCTGCATTTGTTCATACACATCTTCCCGTTTCTCTGAATTACACACGTTGATCATTTCTTACTGTATATGTGTGTGTGTGTGTGTGTGTGTGTGTGTGTGTGTTTTAAAGAAAAGTAATGCAATGAATATTTTGTAACATAAGGATCCTTTCCCTCTTTTCTTGATCTTTCTGTAGGTAACACTGATATCACAGGGGGAAAGGGTAGGTATAAGGTAAATGACTTTCTGGACTTGCTGAGGCAATTCATATCACTACCAACAACATATTAGTATGTTATCCCTGTTAAAAATTCTGATTTTCCATTTTCACCATCTTTGTTAATGTGACGGGTGTGAGGCAAAAACAAATAACCAATTTAATTTATATTTCTCTTATTAATGATTTCAAGCATTTAGTTTTCATATAGCTGTTGATTGATCAATTTTTTCTTTTGAAACTTGCTTGTTTATATCCCAGGGTCTGCTAAGTGGCACAGAGCAGATTTGAGTTCAAATCTAGCCTCAGACACTTACTAGCTGTGTAACCCTAGACAAGTTACTTAACCCTATTTGCTTCAGTTTTCTCATCTGTAAAATGACCTGAAGAAGGCAACAACAAACCACTCCAGAATTTTTGCCAAGAAAACCCCAAATAGGGTTGTGAAGAGTTGGACACAAATGAAATGACTGAACAGCAATATTTTGCCCAATTTTAATGCCAGAAAAGAAATGCAAAAATACAAAATTCCTAAGTGAACAGAACAAGAAATAAAGAATTTAAATAACCCAACCTCAGAAAAACAAAATTGAACAACCCATAAATGAACTCCCACAGGAAAAAAAATACTCGAGGCCCAGGTAGATTTACAAGTGAATTATACCACACATTCAAATAATAATTAGTTCTAATTACATAAGTTGTTTGCAAAAATAGGGGGAAAAGGTATTGTATCAAGCTCTTTCTAGAAGACAAATATGGTCCTGAAAATGAAGGAGAGATAAATCAAAGAAAGAAAGCTATAAACCAATACATCCAATCAATACATGCAGAAATGCTGAACAAAATATTAGCTAAGAGGCTACAGCAACTAGTTTGGATTCATATCAGGATTGATCCAGTTTTAGAAAAATGATAACCATAATAGACCATAGTAACAACATAAAGAATAAAAATCACATGTTAAAAAGAGATGTTAAAGTAAGATGAAAAAGACTCATATACAAAACAGTATCACTTTTTGTTTTAACAAAGATGCAAAGGAATTTGGGAAATGCTTTAAAAAATTATGGTACAAGAACACAATGTATTATTATTGCACAATAAGAAATTGTTGTTGTTGTTTGTCCTTCATTCTCGAAGAGGATCATGACATCAGGGAGGTGATGCCACAACTTGCAAGTGAATTGGATTTAAGTGAGGGAGGGCTGTGCAGTCACCAGCCTCACCTTCTCCTCTAGAACCATCTGGGTCCAGTGGCCAAACAGAGATCAGGTCAAATGAAGATGGCCCAGGATGCAGTGGAGGACCTTGGCCTTTGCAAGCTAAGGTTCTTAAAAGGTCTCAGTTTGGCTGAGATGGTGTCCATTCAGTGATTAAAGTTTTCAAAAAATGAGGCAAAGAATAGCCTCTTGTTTTTCCTTTTTTTTTTTTTTTGGTGAGGCAATTGGGGTTAAATGCTTGCCCAGGGTCACCCAGCTAATAAGTGTCAATTGTCTGAGGCTGAATTTGAACTCAGGTCCTCCTGACTCGAAGTTCAGAGCTCTATCCACTGCACCACTGCACCACCTGGCTGCCCCAGAATGGGATCCTGAAAAAAAAAAATGGATCTGGGTGGGGAAGATCCCAGGGTTTCTGGCCAAAACAAACAATTGTTATTTACATCCATTCTGAGCCAATCAAGGTTCAAACAGTGCCAAAAAGGGCTTGGTCTGGGTCCAGAGTGGTTTGGGGTTAAGACTGGTCTTCAGGAGAAAAAAACCAACACACACAAAAAAGTGAATGTATAATGAAAAAAATAAAATGAAAAAAGGAGCAGGAATTGATGAGATCACCAATGAATAGACAGAGAACAGGAAAGTACCTAGGATAGAACCCTGTGGGACACCTACGGATACAGTGTGTGATCTGGTTGACGCTCTAAAGGTAGATTACAGATGTGAACTTAAACAAATATGCAAGATAGCTAAATTTGCTTTGGGAAATTCAGGTAACTCATAAAAAACACCTTGGCTCTCTAGAGATAGGGAAGACCCAAGTAGCTCAAGGAAAACTGGGGCCTAACCAAAGGGAAAAGTATATGCAGGTGGAATTAAGGGTCTGGAATCTAGATAGCAACCAAGATTGAGGACAAATACCAATATTTAAAGCCATAATCAAATGATGAATGAAACCAAGTATTTAAGGAAAAGTTTAAAGAATCAAACAGGTATCAAAGGTCAGAGCAAAGGACAGACGCATATTGGACAGTAAAGATCAGAAAGAGCCTTACATAAGGTTTAGTGTTTTAATACGGTTCCTGCTGAGGCAGGTATGAAATTAATCATGGCTTGCCAAGGCCTCACAGATGACAGAAGGTTACTGGAAATGCTTCCCTATAATGACAAGTGGGTGGATGGTACCAGGGACAAAGCAGCAGCTTTCGTAAAGATTTCCACAATGTGTTTTTTTCTTTTTAAAAAATTCTGCAAAAAAAAAAAAATTCTGAATTCAATAAATACTAAATAATATGAGCATTTCTATGTACATCAAAGCATAGGAGAGGAGGACTATACATGAAACAGTTATGCTCTACTATGTAGAGCTTGCTTTTCTTTTAAAGTATATAATAACATGTAACTTCAGAAATTTTCCTGCTTGTGTGTGATTTCTTCAGGCCTTCCTTCTGTTCTCTTCTCCTTTGGGGAAGGTGTGGGGGGTGGGGGGAGAAGAGGGCATCGAGAGAACCCTATCCCTAGACCCCTTCTACTTTCTACCCCCCACTAAAAACAATCTGATAACAAAATTGCTTGGTCAAGTGAAACAAATTCCTGTATCAGCCATGTCCAAAATTCTTTTTCCAATTCTTACTTCAGAGCAACCATTCAGTAGCTGAGGAATGACCGTGACAATTTCCAAAGTAATAAATATGTAACATATACATTGACATAGTAAACATGCAACTTATAGAGACTAACCCATAACATCGAGTCCAAATGAACTGCATCTGAAGGATATGGGGACATTGTGCACAGGCACTACAGAAATGTTACACAAGCCTGACAAAGGGGAGGAAGGGGCAACTGTTAACATTTAGAATAGGCAGCTTCACTTCACTTTCAAACAAACTCCCTCACCTATGGATGACAGAAACACTATCAAGTCTTTCTTAACTTGTCAAGAGTGAGTACTGGATAATTTGATGATTAGAACCCTAAATGACCATTCCTTTTCATATTAGAGGCCATGTCTCTCACATTTGTTTTCCCTGGTTCGGAAAAGGACAAGGTACCTATTGGCTTTGAGTTTCCTACATATTTTGTGAACTGTTTTGTAAACTGAGGAGCCTATATTAACATAGGTCTGAAGAAATGCGCAAACTCAATGGGGTGACTGGGTGGCACAGTGGATAGAGCACCTGTCCTGGAGTCAGGAGGACCTGAGTTCAAATCTGGTGTCAGACACATGACACTTAATTAGCTGTGTGATCCTGGGCAAGTCACTTAACTCCACTGCATAGCCAAAAAAAAAAAACAAACTAAAAAGAAACGTGCAATTGGGGGTGAGGGAAAGGAAGTGGGACCACCTCCCACAGGTAACAACTTTTTAGTGGCACAGACATCAGATTAACCTAAAATAAAAATAATAACTATGTAAAGCTTTGCAAATCATGAAATGCTAATTATTATTATTGTGTCACTTTGAGATCTGCGAAGTGCTTTACAAGTTATCTCATTAGGTACTCTCACCACCTCCCCTTTTATAAAGCTGAGACTCACAGAGGTTAAGTGATTTGCCTACATCAGACAGCTCGTTATGTGTCTGAGGTGGAATTTTAACCAGAGTCTTCCTGACTTCAAATCCAGTGCTCTATGCATTGTGACACCTAGGTGCCAGATCTCCTAATTCCTATTCCATGATCGCTAAGCATTACCAGTTTAAAACAGTCTGGATACATCATTTATTTTTCCATCAATGTTTCTTGGAAACGTATCTCTCACTCACTGCAATTATAACTCTGCAACTATTTCTAACATATCTAAGTTCACTGAAAACCATTAAAAATAACAGAAGACATGCTTTTTTGAAAACTTATCCTCCATTTTATTTAATCTAGGGTAGGGCAATTGTATCTAACTTACTCTGTATATGTCTTGTTTGTAAATAATTTGCTTTCATATTATCTCCTTGGGTAGATCATGAGCTCCTTGAGAGCAGGGACTGCTTTTTTGCCTTTCTTTGTATCTCAAGTGCTTAGTACAGGGCCTGGCACAGAGTAGGCACTTAATAAATGCTTAATGATTTGACTATACTTTGTTCCAAGATGCCAAACTGAAAAACCAAATTAATCTTGATGTTTAACAAAATGTTAAGCAATTGGGATAATAATGAAACCACAAAGGTCAAAAATTGGATTTAAAACCACTTTAAAAATTCATCTTGAGGGGCAGCTAGGTGGTGCAGTGGACAGAGCACCAGCTCTGAAGTCAGGAAGACCTGAATTCAAATCCGGCCTCAGACGAAACACTTGACACTTACTAGCTACATGACCCTGGGAAAGTCACTTAACCCCCAACTGCCTAAAAAATAAAGTTCATGTTGAATTTAACTATACCAAGTTAAACTGATAATTACTACCACAGATAACCTATCTGCTTTCTGTGAAATCAATTTTATTTTAGTGGAGGACATTGTTGCCAATGTTCAAAATATTTATTTCTTATGTGTTCTACAGTCAATTAAGGTCTCACTCATAACCATCAAAACATCGATGAATTTTGGAAAACAAAAAGAAAAAGGACAAAATATAGATAAAATAATATATAAACAGGCATTTTCCAAGCTGTCAATTAAGTATGTGATAAAAACCAAATAATGTTTACATGCATAAAATGATTTATACCTTCTCTACTTTTCTATTAATGAAGTTTGTATCACCAATTAGCCATTTATTTCTCAGATGTGATGCCAGATCCCCACTTGCAGGCTTCAGGAAGAAAAACCCCAATGTACCTTTCTTAGATAAGATCTCCTTGGGAAAGGAGAGATTTCAAAAGAAGAAATGGAACGGACTAACCCCACTTCTTTCAGAACTTTGCCCAATATAACTTTGTGTCTATGTATTAAATAGGATCGTGTCTATTACATGGAAAACACGCTTTCTTCAGGAAATTCAGGGAAATGTTAACAAGGCTGATCGACCATGAAGGGAAAAAAGCTGGAGGAATAATTTTATATCATAACAAAATTAACAAGGGTAAGTATACTTTTTAAAAATAATGATTTATTTGCCCATTATGTACAATGACAAATTTAGCTCAATTTTTTATATCTCAGAAGGATCCTTTAAAAACAAAAACCACTTGCACAGCTTTGGCATTTTCGATCTAAACTATAAACCCTCTGGCTCCCACAAAAACAAAATTATTGTAACCACACACAAGCCCCAATGCAGACTTGTAGTTTTTACATGCCGCCCACACAGCACTCTGTGAGCATGTGATTAGGAAGGCTGATGCATGATCACACTAAATTCCTTCCCTCAGCTCACACATCAAGAACTTGCCATCTCAGCTGCATTCTTCTTCAAACAGCCATGGTAACCTTAGCAACCCTATCCTCCTAATACAGACAGCTGGTCCATTTAAAGTCAGCTCTGGTTGGCAACTAAAATGCTTGTTCTTCAAATTGGGGGGTAGACAGGAGAGGTTTTCTTTTCAATACACATTACAGGGGTTGATTTAACTTGATCAGCACTTTTGTCCTGTGGCAGCAATTTGTGTAGAGTTTCAACCTATTCTGAGCTTGTTTTGAAAAATCTAAAGCAAAGGGCTGACTAGAATAAAATTAAGCTAGCTTAATTCCAGTACTCCGGAAAATTATATAAAGTGAAACAAAAAGAAAGCTAAAATCACTGCATTAAAAAAAAAAGTCCAACAACTACCAAAAAAGAAACTTTATCCAAAGATTAAAAAATAAAACTTCAAAATCTAAAAGCATCCTAAAAAATCACACCTATATCTAATAAGCCTGTTCTTGTAAAGTAACGAATTTCTGAACACCGTAAACATTTCTAAAAGTCAAAAGTTCAATAACTCCCAATCCACAGGCTTAGCCAGTGAAAATACATTCCTCTGCTTCATTAGATATCTATGTACAAGTGAACTCTTTGACAAACTGTACTCCAAATTTAAATTATCTAACAAATAGCATATGGTAAAAGCCAAATAACAATTAAATTATTAGGTTATTCTACAGCTATTTTAGTAAATCATGATAGCAAGTCCCTAAGTATTTGACAAGATTTTTACTCAATCACTTTGTAAATTTCCTACTCATTAGAAACACTTCTTTCAAAAGTTTCAAATACTCAAAGGGATCTGTGATCTCAATGATTCTGGCGCTCCCTCCAAGGATACAGATCAAAAGGTGTCCCAGGCTGCTCCACGGTGCCATGCCCTCCCCAAGTTCACTATGGCAAGGTGGGGTGGGAGGTGGAGTGTCCATATAACATCTTAGAAAGCTTTCTTATTTGTTACTGCCTGCTCACACCTGCCATGGCCCTCTCCATTGCCCTGTGTGTGGTATTCATTCTTGAGAGGCAGTAGTGCTCCATGTCCCACTGCCATATAACAACTTGTAAAATGCTAGCATTGAAAGGACAGGCCTTTGCTTTCATGAGAAACCAGGGTCAGTTAAAAAGCTTTGCAATTTTCTGAAAGCAAGCCAGCCCTCTCATCTTCCTGTTTAACTCTGAACCCATTAGCTGTCCATCTGTACCAGATATACTACCAGTGGATTAGCTTTACAGGATGTACATCCAAATATAAGTTGAAACCTGACAACAGACATTTTTCATCCATTGGGTCTTTCCTGTGTAGATGTACAAGACAAATTCCTTAGTGATTATAGATCTCTTTCAGGATTGTCTGAAATGTCCTTGTGCTCGGTGTTGGCACAAAATCATCTGTAAACAAGAACACCTTGCGGATCTCACCAGCCACAGGGAATCCCTCTCTGAACTGCATTCAGAATTCCATCTCCTCAATGACAGTGTTAAGCATATGTTTCCTTGTTTCATGGAACCCCTAATTTTTATTATCAAAAGATCAATGAAGAGGGCTATTTCTTCCAAGGAATCTTGGATGATCGTGGGGACTCCTTGCTGTAAAACAGCCTTATGAGGCTTAGTTTTGCTCTACCAAATCATAGTTTTTTCATTATTGTAAAAAATTAGGAAAAGTGAGATCTTATATTAGCTACATTTTTCAGTTAACTGCAAAACACAAAAGATGTGGTCCAATGCTGAATACTGCCTGTGAAAGTCTGGTACATAGGTGCTTAATAAATTCTTGCTGAATGACTACTAATACCTCAATTCATGTATAGATATGACTCTCAAATTTTTTTATAGATGGGAAAACAGATTAAACATGCCAATAGGTATAGTACTCAGTTGGTCACTTTTCTCTTGTGTTAAAAAGGTCCAAAATTTTGTCCATACCTTTGTTATCTTCTGCTCCTTCAGATGTCATACATTAGTCCTTCAAAGCCCTAACAACCGTATCAGCTCTAGCACTTATCTCATCTTTATGATACTTGGTTGAATCTGACACTTTTCCCAATATTCTCTTTAGTGCCATTCAAGACTGTGATGGCAGGGTCCTTGAGGAAGAGAACAATTTGTTAAAATATTTAAAAAATATTTTCCATTTTTCTTCTCTTTGTATTCCTTTCATTTTTACTGACAATTTTCCTTGAGATGAATTTGCTTTCTTTGATATCTTACCAAGCTTTCTTTAGATTTTACCTTTCATTACTTTTCTCTGTTTCATGAGACAATATTGAACATACTGTCTATTGTCCTTTCACAATA
Organism: Phascolarctos cinereus; assembly: GCF_003287225.1. Lineage (NCBI taxonomy): Eukaryota > Metazoa > Chordata > Mammalia > Diprotodontia > Phascolarctidae > Phascolarctos > Phascolarctos cinereus. The sequence continues at coordinate 234,906,091 of NW_027555514.1, read as the reverse complement.
ATAATAATCATCAAAACAATTCCCTCAAAGTCCAACACGATCTATGTCATGGAATGAAGGTGGGGGTAGACAATGACAAAGTAAGGGAATGCCAGTTATAGGGTGATGTGTCCTCAGACTGCTATGGTCCTGATGAAGTCCTGGTAGGAGTCCAGAAATGCCATGGAAATGGGCTTTGGTTATGCCATTGGTCTGGTTTTTGCTCTAGACTGTATGATATGACTTTTCCAAGAGTAAAAGAAACAGTTGCAGGGAGAAGAGTGATGACACTGAGTTGCATACTGGGCCTGAGTAGCACTCTATACTCTAGTACCACAAGAAGACAAGATATTGTTGATGATTTGGAAGAAATATTTGATTTGGTAGAACAAAACTAAGTCCTATGGGACTTAGCTCTTTTACAGAAAGGTGTCCCCACATCATCCAAGATTCCTTGGGGAAAATTACCCTGTTCAGTGATTTCTCTGATAATAAAAATTAGGTGTGATATAAAACAAAAAGTTGAATGCCATATGGCCGAATTGAAAATAAAAAAAAATTTAAAGAATTTGGAAAACAAAAGCAAAATAAAAATTCTGTATTCCCATAATCAGCAAAGTCAAGGTAAAAGTCAAAAGGTTTAGGCAATATGAGAAGTCAAAGCAATTTTAACATCAATGAAAAACTTTACCACAGAGATTTAGTAAGTAAAGATATCAGAGGTGAGACAGAGGGCCCCTGAAGGAGGATGTAGAAAATTCTTATTCTTCTATTTGGTCACAAAAAACCAACGCAACAAAAATGTAAGTTGGAATAAAGAGAAACAGAAATCTTGTGCCCCAATAGTCAGTTATGTCAAAACAGGTGAAAACTAACTTCTCTGCAAAACCATAAAATCGTACAATTAGATAAAATCCATAATTTGGGACTCACACAATGAGATACAAACTATTATCAAGGAATTTTACCAGCTTTTTCTCAGATAGTAAAACCTGATCCCATCCAAAGGGTAACATAAAATTAGTACCTCAAGACTAAAAACACCAGCAACTTCTCCAAATAGAAGCCAATTATGTACCTTTATAAGCCAATGTACCAAATAAAAGCCAATTTATGTACCTTATAAATAAAATATTCAGAGCTCTTAGCAATATGAATACATATAAGAAAGCAATAACTTAGGTAAAAGAAAAAAGGAGATGCCTAAAACTCCTAAGGATTACAAAGGAAATTTTGGTAATTTAGTTGATAACATGCTGGGAAGTGCTATAAACATTTATGCTATCTCTGTTGATCACAAAGCCTTTAACCCATTTCCATAATCAATCAAATATATAAATGAGACCCAAGTATAGCTAAGACACTACAGTATTTGTAATCTACATAGAAACTTATTCTGTTTGAAACACACTATCAATACAATGTGTCAAGAACAATTGATAAAAAATGTGACATTCCTCAGGAAGACAGTTTAAACCCATTATCATCCATCCAAGACAGACGTATAGCATTCAAATTAAAAAGGGTTGAAACAAAACATCCTATTCGTCAATAGATATAGAGAGAGAACATATATCCACAAGGTTCCATGGGGAAAAAAAAAACCCAACACATTAAACAGCTTCAACTTGTGGACTCTTTCTTCAACACTATCGAGATGTGATCTGAACATGGCAAAATTCTTAAGTTTATGATTCATTATACACACTCAAGAAAGACAGAGACCGAAAACTTCAAGCCTGAAGAGAGGACACACTAAATTAGTAGGTGAAGGTGATATCTATAAATTATTTTCCTCCCACATATATTAAGCCTAAGGATATCAAGAAGGCTATGACTAATTATGTTAAGAGACTTACTGGCTTCTTAAAATCAAAACTAAATGTGGAAAAAATTTCAAATAACCAACACCTACATAATACCAACCAATGTAAACATATAAAATTACAAAATAGGTCAGAACAGATTTGGAAAGTATCCTAACAAAAAACATATATAAATGTGTGCGCGCACACACACACACACACACACACACACACACATATACATTTTTTTTTTTGGTAAGGTAATTAAGGTTAAGTGACTTGCCCAGAGTCACACAGCTAGTAAGTATTATGTGTCTGAGGCTGGATTTGAACGCAGGTCCTCCTGACTCCAGGGCCAGTGCTCTATCCACTGCACTGCCTAGCTGCCCCAAAATCCATGTAATAATAACAAAACACAGGGTCCACTATTCTAAAAACAAAATGAAATAAAACAAAAACAGTAACATTCTTACCAAAAGCACAAGTATTATTAAACAAGACAATTATTAGAGGATATTTAAAACAGGTCAAAAAAAGTAGGGAAATATTTTTGAATCAAGAAGATATCGCTCCTCTGAACAACATTCATGATGGACCACAGGTACATACCACTGATACATATAGAAGATAATCAACAATTGCTTGCCTTCTGACAGACTGTGAAAACAAGTGACATCCAAAATCAGAATCTATATATATTCAGCCATAATTATTATGTAATAATACATATTATATAGCACATAATCCTTAATATAATTAATACATGTTCACAAAAAAGCATAAAAAGAACATAACTAAGTCATAATGTTTTGTTTGTGAAAATGGAAGGGCTCATGCTGGCAATTCAAGACCATCAAGTTATTACCACTAGAAATTATGGAAAGATTGTCATCAGGAAACCCAGACTCAATGAGTACTGCATACTATAAAAGGAAATGGTAAAAACTATAAAACAACATTATTGCAAATTGTAAACAGACATGACCTGGTGACTAGAATTATACCTCAGATACTTATTACATTTTATGGACTGAGATATAACAAATCCCCATACTATAAATACAGACCTCAAAATATCCTAGAGACTTCTACCAATAAACTATCTTGGAACTGGACCATTAACTGATGCTTCCAACCACTCAGATATAAGAATGATCCATAAAATCACAAGAAAAAAGTTTCTGATAGACATTGTCAAACCAAATACTAAGAATGCTATACTAAATATATGGCAGGAAGGCTATATGGAATCTCCTTTCTATGCTCACACAGTCATCACTATTATATCTAAATTTTTTAAGGTACCATTCAGATTTCTATGGTAAATTCAGTGGATTGCTTAAATTTTAGAAGAAATCTTAAATCAGTAGATAACCTAAATTTAAAATAAATTTAACCAAAAAATAAACAAGTAAAAAAATAAAGTCATGAGCAGAACTTTAGAAAAATTAGATATAGAAGCAGAAGAGTGTAGTAGATAAAGAGTGAATCTTAAAGCCAGAGAGGTGCAAGTTCCTACTCTCCCTTACATGTCAATTGACCTTCCATTTTCTAAGGAGCTCTCTAAGAGGCAGCTAGGTAATAGAGTGGGTGAAATGCTGGTGCTGGAGTCAAGAAGACCTGAGTTCAAATTTTATCTCAGAATTTGCTGGCTGTGTAATCCTGGGCAAGTCACTTACCCTCTCAGCCTCAGTTTCCTATCAGTAAAAAGGGAATAAGAGCACCTACCTCACAATGTTGGTATGAGGATCAAGTGAGATAACACATAAAGTGCTTTGCAAACCTTAACATGCTATATAAATGCTAGCTAGTGTTACTATTAAGACTATAAGTGACAGAGAAGATGCCAACCTGCACTGGTAAATGGAAATTCCTCACCTGGAAGATTCCTATACCAATGAAATTAGGTTCAGTCCCTACCCTAACTAGATTTATCTGAGACTAAGAGGGGTACACTGAGATCCTGAAATATTGTAATTTCAGTCTTATTTCTCCTTTGTCACAGACTAATTTCTCCTTTAAGTAAAAGAGATGCTATGCTGTACAGTGCATGAATAACGAGTTTTCATTATCTCTGGATATGTTTAGTTTTTTTCTTTTTATTTATTTTAAACCATTTCTATTCTTACTATTGCCTTGTCTGAGCTCATGATTACCACATCTGCTTTTCTGAGTGCCGCTGAAATATAACAAATTCTACTCTAGTCCTTCATTTTAACTTTGTGTGAATCATTAGGATATTCTCTTCCATTTTGTGCATGAGCTCTCATCCCATTGAATGCATGGGTTCTCATCCAATTTATATTCATGGTTATGATAGTTATGTATTTCCCTCTATAATATTCTTATGTTTTCATCTCTTTGCCCCTAAACTGGCTCTTTATATAGGAAGAATGTAAGAAAACTGAAGGCATGTGATCAACACTAATCAGTTTTAATTGAAGTGATCTGCTTCTCGCTGACTGGACTTCCTCACTTTCTCTCCTTCTGTTATCCAGACTCCAATCTTTGGTTTATCCTCTTTCACACCTCTTAGTTCCACCTTTACAATTCATCCACACCCATATACAAAGATAAAGGTTTTTCTGCTTGTGATTATTCCCTACCTGTCTCTATTTTTCATCTTAAACTTCTCTCTTCTCTTATCCCAACCTGTTCCTGTTGAGTTCAATGTATTACACCACCAAAGTGTGAGAGAGAGAGAGAGAGAGAGTGTGTGTGTGTGTGTGTGTGTGTGTGGTGTGTGTGTGTGTGTGTGTATACACTTCTAAATGTGATTTATCTGCCTTCACACAGTCCAGATATGAGTGATGTCTGTTCTCCCCACCCCTTCTCCTGCATGTTTTGTATATTCTTTTTTTGGCCACCTCAGTTATGAGATACAGTAAGTCTGAATCCTTTCTTTCTAATTTCTTCCCTAATATATTCCTTTTCCTCCCCTCTTTTTCTTTCTGCTCTTAAGACTAAAAACTTGAAACAACACAATCCCTATAACTTGTTTATCTTAATTAACTCCCTCTGTGACCCTTAAGGAAAGATATTAGAATTTCAAAAGGTTACTGTCTCTCCTCTCTACATATAGAATATAAGCATTTCCTCATCAGTTAGTCCCCTAAAATTGCTCAAATTTATTGCCATTTCAAAGTTTCTCTTCACTACTGTGCTTGCATTTCAAAGTTTCTACTCAGCTCTGGTCTTTTCATCAGGAATACTTTAAAGTTCATTATTAGACTAAAAGCCTATTTATTTTCCTCCACAGTTACACAGACTCTTACAGGATAATTTATTTTTGGCTGTTAAGTCTTTATTTTTTACATTCTGGAATCCCTCAATTCTCTTTTAGACAATTGTTCCCGTTTTAGGCTGTGATTCCTTAGTGCTTGAATTCTTTCTTTCTGGCTTCTCACATTTCTTTTTTTTTTTTTTTTAAATCTTCAATCTGTGGAAGCTGTGGGTTTTGGCTATAACACTCCTGGTGCTTTTCATTTTGGGATTTCTTCAGGAGGTTAACTGGTACATTCTATTTTCAATTTGCCCTGACAAATCTGGTCTCAGACTAGTTGTATGACCCTGGGCAAGTCACTTAATCTGTTTGCCTTAGTTTCCTTATTTGTAAAATTCGGATAATAATAACACCTACCGTCCCAGGGTTGCTGTGAGGATCAATGAGACAATAGTTGTGAAACACTTAGCATGGTGCCTGGTATATAGTAAGCACTACACAAATATTAGTTATTATTGTTCTAGTAAATCTGAACAATTTTCATTTATAATTTCTTGAAACATGACAATTGAAATTTTGTGTGTGTATGGAGGGGAGGGTCATGACTCTTAGGAAATCTCACGATCCTTAAATTATGTCTCTCTGACCTCTTTTCCAGATCAATTGTTAACAGTAAAGTATGTTACATTTTCTATTTTTGCAATTTAAAAAATTCTGTCCTAATATTTCTTTTTGTCTCAGAATTATTAAAAGTTCTCATAGCTCCATTAATTTTTCATAGAATTAACGACTTGGTTAAGGATGTCCACCCATTCTAAGCTAATTTATTTCCTGATAACTTTTAAAAATTGGAGCTCTTATTTCAAATCTCCCCCAAACCAAGTGAGAATACAAGAAAAATATAATCCATTAGAAACATGAAGAGTCAGTCAAAGCAAATGTTCACACTGGCCATGTCAATAATAAATGTGTTTCATTCTATACTTTGAGTTCTTCATTTTCCTATCAGGAAGTGGGAAGTTGTTTTATTATAAGTCCTCTGGAATCATGTCTGGTCATTATCCTGATAAGAGTTCAGCACAATAGTATTCCACACATTTATATGCCATAACTTGTTTAACTATTCCCCAATTTATGAGCAGTCCTTCAGATTTCCATTCTTTGCTACCCCAAAAAGAATTATAAATATTTTTGCACATCCTTAGAGTTTGCTTTGCTTAGGATTAATCCCTCCCTTAATCTACTCTCCCTCTAATTTTCACCCACCCCACCTCTATTCTCCCTTTTCCCCATTTCTCTGTTGAATGAAATGCATTTCTGCAACCAATACTGTGTTTGTGTATTCTTTCTTATTTTGACCAGTTCAAATGAATTAGGGTTAAGTGTCACCTGCCCTACCCCCACTCCCTCCTCCTTGTTGTATAGACTGTTTCTTTTGTATTCATTTGAGATATTCTCCCCATTCTTTCTCTCCCTTCCCACCTCTCCCAATGTATTCTTCTTCCTTCACCCTTTCCATTCTTCTTTTAAAATCATCAAAACATAACAGAATAATTCCCAGGTCTTCTGCCAAATTAAACTCTGTGACCACTGATGATGATGATAATTCTGAGGGGCTACATGTATCTTCTCCATAGAAAAATGTAAACAGTTTAACCTTGATTATCAGTCCCTTATGATTTCATGCTCATATTTACCTTTTTAAGCTTCTCTTGCCTCCTATGTTTGTAAGTCAAATTTTCTACCTACCTCTGGTCTTCTTATCAGGAATGCTTGGAAGTCCTCTATTCTATTAAAGATCCTTCTGCACCACCCCTGACCCCCATAGCATTTACACTCAGTTTTGCTGGGTGAGTTATTCTTGGCTGTAGCCGAAATCTTTTGCCTTTTAGAATATCATATTCCAAGTTCTCCACTCCTTTATAGTGATGGTGGTTAAATCACGTGGGATTCTAATTGTAGCTCCTTATTACTTGGATTCTTTCTGACTGCTTACAATATTTTTTGTTTGGCTTACAAGCTTTGGATTTTGACTACTATGTTCTTGAGAATTTTCATTTTGGGTTTTCTTTCAGGAGGTGACTTGTACATTTTATTTTCACCTTACTCTCTGATTCCAAGAGACATGGGCAGTTTTCTTTTAAGATTTCTTAAAACTGGATGTCTAGGTGTTTTGGTCATGGTATTCATGATCCAATGATGCTTAAATTTTTTCTCTTTGATCTGTTTTCCCGGTCAGTTGTTTTTGCTATGAGATACTTCACATTTCTTTTATATTTTCAGTCTTTTGATTGTTTTAATATTTGCTGCTGCCTCATAGGGTCAATGGCTTCTATAAGATCCATTCTAATTTTGAGAGTGTTTGTTACTTGGAAAAGGTTTTGTAGCTCTTGTGCATGCTGTTAATTTCCTTTCTAATTCTTTCTTCCATAGCAATCACTTCTTTTCCAATATTTTCTTCAAGCATTCTCATTTCATTTATAAAAACATTCTTCACTCTTTTCAAATCTTGCTTCACTCATCTTTTCCAGGAATTCTAGTTGGATTTTTGCCAAGCTGTGACACAGAACTGGGTAGTAGACAACAAAGCTGCCAATTCACATCTATCCACCTTGAAGTGCCCCAGTAGGGGTCTAAGGCTTCATCTTGGCATTCTCTTAGCCCAATGCAATCCCCAGCATTCACAGACAGTTTTGTCTCTCTCAATATACTAAGTTGCACTGGATAAATGACTCAGTGTGACTTTTTCTGGATTTCCCCATCAGGACTTGGTCTGATTTATCCCCTAGATCTGCTAGAGGAGTTATATCGCTCTCCTCCATCCTATAGACCCAATTAGTCGCCAAATCCTACTGATTCTACTTCCACAACATCTGACCACTTCTCTCTACTATCTATCACCTTAGTTCAGGTCTTTATCACCTTTTACCTATACAATTACAAGGCCCTCTTAATTGGACTCCCTGCTTCAAGTCTCCCCCCACAGCAGCGCAACCTACATATTGATGTTAACGTGATATTCTTTAAGCTCAGATATGACCATATCAGTAGCCTACTCAATAAAGACTCATGGCTCCCTTTTGGCTCTAGAATCAAATATAAACCCTTCTGTTTAGCTTTTAAGGCCCCTTCCAACTAGGTCTTAACCTATCTTTCTAGCTTCGTTATACAAGAGACCCAAAATTGTAATTCAACTAAAATGACCTTCTTTGTATTCCTCACACACATCTCTTCATCTCCCAACTCTGGGCCAGGAATACCCTCCCTTCTCACCTTGATCTCCTAGACTTCCCTCTCCTCCTTCAAGATGCAGCAAATACCACCATCTAAATGAAACTTTTCGTGATCCCAGTTACTAGCACCTTCTTTCCCAAATTGCCTTGAATATTTATTTGTATTTATTCTCTTCATATTTATGTACTTGCACTTCCCCTACACTCCACTCCACTGAAATTGCTCTTCTCCAAGGTAAGAAATTATCTTTTTATTGCTAAACCCAAAGGCCTTTACGCAATCCTCAACCTTCTTTACTTCTCAATTTTGGTCACCCTCTACTTTTTAAAACTGTCTTCTCCATGGCTTTTCAGGACGTTGCTCTGCCAGGGTTCTTTTTCTCCCTGTAAAACCAATCTGTCTCCTTTCTGAGTTTCCGGACTTTAGCTCTCTCTCTCTCTCTCTCCTGGGCACCAATCTTGTATTTTCAACCACCTACTGGACATCTTTAAATGACATCTCAAATCTGACATGTCCCTAAAATTCTTAACTTCTCTATTTCTGAAAAGGACACTAACACTCTCCTGACTACCCAGTTTTACCATCTTGGAACCATCCTCCTCTCTTTATTCTCACTCCTCTTCCCACATATCAAATCAGTTACAAAGTCTTGTTGATTCTACCTCCTGTCTTCTTCTCTTCACTCATACCACAACTACCCTGGTTTAGGCCCTCATTAGCTCTTACCTAGCCTATTGCAATCCCTTCATTTCATCTCCCTCCTCTCTAAAGCATTGGTCTGACCATGTCACTTCCACATTTAAGAAGCTTCAATGGGTTTCCGTTGCCTTTATGATAAAATAAAAACTGCTTCTCTTTTTGGCATTTAAGGCTCTAAAAAATCTGGCTCTAGTCAATCTTTTCAGGCTGATTATACATTGCTCACCTCATATATTCTACACACCATCCAAACTGGCCTACCTGCCACTCCTTTTATGTGACTTTCTATCTACCATCTCCCTGCCTTTGAACAAGAAGTCCCCCATGCATAGAATGCTCTCCCTCCTCACTTCTGGGAACCTTTAAGCTCTCTTCCAAGGCTCAATTCATGTACCATCTATCTGAAGGGGCCTTTTATGATTTCCCCCAGTTTTTAGTTGCTTCTTCGACCCAACATATATACACACACCTTGCCATCAAATTACTTTATATAAATTCTGTATTTCCTTATTTGTAAACATATTAAACATTCATCCCACAGAACACAAACTCCTTAAGGGCTGGGACTGCCTCACTTTTGTATTTGCATTAACATCCACTAGCACAATGCCTAGTACACAGCAGACATTTGCTGACTGATTAATAAAAATAAAGAAGGAATCCTGGATGTTAATAAAAAATGAGAAAAGAAAAAAAAAAGACGAGTTGAAATTTAAGTATCAAATGCATCCAAATATATGTCTTCCTTTATCTGCTACAAAATATGTTTCTATGACTAATGTGGAAATATCTTTAATATGATCATACATGTAGAGCCTATATCAGATTTCATGCCGTCTTCATAGGGGGAAATGGAGGGAGGGGGATTTAGAACTCAAAATCTTATAAAAGCAAATGCTGAAAACTAAAAATAAAATTAATAAAAATTTAAAAATAAAATAAAATGTGTTTCTTACCTTGCAAACTTCTCTTTTGAGAAAACAGATGCAGTTTCCTTCCTAGAAAATATTAGGTAGAAAAGTTGGATACATTAGTTTCTAAATAACAAATCTTTTGACTATACTAAATAATTTTAACCTCTTATTAGATTCCATCTTTTTTTTTAAGTTGGGAAAAAAATATCCATTACAATGGTTTCAATAATATAAATTTATTTTATCCACTAATTGCTAATTAATTACTGCCATTTTACAACATTCAGACATTTGAATCTATGTGCCATCCAGTAAATCACATCACCTCATGAATAACATGAGGGACTTGGACAAAGTGATCCATCTATAAGGTTCTAAAGCTATGTTCTCATGAATTATCTATTTATAGCTTACATTTAAATATTGTTTAATTAGGGAATAAACAGGGGATATTAAATAAATAGGGAAAGTCTATAAGATAGACATTAATACTGTTTTACAACAGCATTATATTATCAACTTGGAATTTGGCATTTTCCAGTCCCCTACTAATTGCAAGAAAAACTTCAAAAATAAACATACATTTTAAAGTATATTGAAGCAAATATGAGCATTACAAAACACACTAATTAGGAAGCGTACTCCATATAAGCTTGGGTAGGAGCCAAATCAAGTATCATAATGCAAAGTGAGTTGCTTTTAAAATATCTGATATATTTTTATTTATAAAATTAGACATTTTACTGTCAATAAGAATGAGTAGTATTTGACCATACTTACTAATATGACTGAAAAGCCACAGCTGCATTTTACTTCATCACAAATTAACAATTTCATCTCTTTTGCATCTGGTTCCCCTCTTTCTTGTTATTATTTCTGAAATAAAGGTACCAATATGAAGAATGTTATCCCTGAAAATGTTTGGCAAAAATGATAATAATAATAATCACTGGTCCTTCATTAAGCTCATAATAATCACAGAACTTAAAAAGTAACTGAAATATTACTGAAATTTCCCTTGGTCACCTTTAAAAATAAAAACATTATGCAAACATTATAAATTGATAGGTGAAAAAAATCAGACTATAAACTCATAAGCAGGGATCACATTTGGCATGTTCACGTGCCTAGTGCAGGGATATAACAAGCTCTTAAAGTCTTCAGTGTGGCTACCCATTGACTGATGATGTCACTTAAAGACCTTTAAGCATTAAACTGACACTCAACTCAATCACTGCCTATGGATAAAAACTGTGTATTTTAAATGGTAAACCTCTCATATTAGATTTGTCTACTCCTGCTAACTTATTTATTTTGCTACCTAACATACAGTATTTCAGAATAACCTTCTTTCCACTGTGGATTTACACGTGCTAAGGTCAAGCTAGCAGATTTTAATTTGCCAAAGCATAACAGAATTAGAAAGGTAAATACACTACAAATAATATATGTACATATATGCACATGAGATACCGTATAGTCAAAAGAAATTTGTTTGAGATTATCCATGAGACTTTTTTCCCTCCTTTAGTTAAATACATGGACTAAAATTTCACTCCTTAAGAGTAAGGGCTGCTTTATTCATCTATGAATCCCAAATAAAACCTAAAGCAGTGCCTTAGCACTTAAAGGAATCATTTCTGCACTTTAAGATTTTCAAAGCAATTTCCTCTCAATAACCCTGTGAAGAGGATAGCAGATATCATAGATAAGTGTTGAGCTTTGAGTTAGAAATCGATCAACCAGAATTTGTCAGGCATCTAATATGTGCCAGCCACTGGGGATAAGACAACAAAAAAAAGAAGAAAAAACCCACCCTCTAGGAGTTTACACTCTATTGGAGACAACAGGCACATAATTAAGTCTATATAATATGACCACAAGGTAAATTCTGAGGATGGATGGGGCACTAGTTGCTGTGGGGATCAAAAAAGGCTTCATGGAGAAAGTGTTGCATACACAGTTTTAAAAGAAAGGAAGGATTGGGGTGGGGGGGGGAGTGTATCCCAGCACAGCTAGGGCAAAAGGCCTGAGTCAGGAGATGGGAGTGTCCTTCCTGTAAGAGTAAGAAACTCTGTCTGGATGGAACAGAGGAATGAGAAGCAGAATGATGAGTAATTGAGGTTGGAAAGGTAGTCAGAATTGGGAAGGACTTTAAAAAACTAAAGAGAAGAGCTTGTATAACAGGCAACCATGGGGGTTTATTGAGGAGAATATGGACTTGTCAGAACTGAACTTTAGGAAAATAACTTTACAAACCCAGTGAAAGTCAGTTCAAAGCCAGGCCTTCCACTTATGAGCCAGGAGAACTAGGGCAAGAAACTTAACCTCTCTCTATAAGCCTTAGGCAACTCTTATCTCTAATTTATTAAATTCTAAGCAAGTTAGCATTTGCAGCTGTAAGAGGAATGCCCACATTTGAAGTTCACACCACTAAAATAAGAAGACGAATATAAGAATAATAACTGACATTTATCTTGGACTTTAGAAAGTACTCTATATAAATACATTCTTTGATAGCAATTCTTTGAGTAGATAAAAATAAATATTTGTTGAATTGTGAATAAAACAGGCAGGAGGGGAACTGAACCTGGTATCTCATGAGGACCCTTAAGAACCTCAAACATCATTTAAGTATAAGTAATATAATTATTTATAAGTGACAGCTAATAGCAGACCAGACTAATTAGCAACCATTGGTCTTTAGTAGTCATTTATGAAGTACATGTTTATTTCCGGTAAATAAACAAAACACAAAGGAAATCTAATGAGGTAACTCCTTTTCCCCAGCCGTCCCCAGATACCCCAGTCAGTCAGCCAATAAATATTTATTAAGCATCTACTATGTGAGAGGCACTGTGCTAAGCACTGGGGATCCAAAAAAGGAATAAAAGTCCCTGCTCTCAAGGTGCTCACAATCTAATGGAGGAGACAACATGCAAATAAACATACACAAATGTAAGCTATATACAGGATAAATAGGAAAAAATTAACATAGAAAAGACATTAGAATTAAGAAGTGTTGGTTAAGGCTTCCTGTAGAATATGGGATTTTAGCTGGGACTTAAAGGAAGTCAGAGAAGCCAGATGAAGAGGGAGAGCATTCCAGGCACAGAAGGTAGCCAAAGAAAATGCTCCTAGCTGAGAGACAAAATGTCTTGTTTGAGGAATAATCAAAGAGGTCAGTGTAACTGGAATGAAGAGTACAGAGCAGGTAGTAAGGTGTAGGAAAACTGGAAAATTAGGAGGGAGCTAGGTAAAGAAGGGTTTTGAATGCCAAATAGAGGATTTTGTATTTGAACCTGGAAGGGACAGGGAGCTATTACAGTTGGGAGGATGCAGGGAGAATGCAGGGAGAGGGGAAGAAGAGGTGGACATGATCTGCTTTGTGCTTTAGGAAACGCTTAAGGAAAATACCTTGGTGGCTGAATGGTGTGGATGGATTGGAGTGGAGAGACCTGAGGCAGGCAGACCCACCACAGGCTGCTGCAATAGTCTAGGAGAGAGGTGATGGAGATCTGCACTCGAGTGGGGGGCAACATCAGGGGAGAGAAGGCGGAGTATTGAAGAGATATTGCAAAGGTGAAATCAATAGCCCTTTACAACAGACTAGATGGGGGGGGCAGCTAGGTGGCACAGTGGATAGAGCACCGGCACTGAAGTCAGGAGGACCTGAGTTCAAATCCGGCCTCAGACCAAACACTTGACACTTACTATCTGTGTGACCCTGGGCAAGTCACTTAACCGCAGTTGCCTAAAAAGTAAAAAAAATAAAATAAAAAAAAAAAAGCAAAAACAGACTAGATGGGGTAAGGAATGTGAGAGATAATGAGAAGTTAAGGATAATTCCTAGGTTGCTGAGCCTAAGGGGATATATTTTAATATCTCTACTATATGGCTAGTTTTAAGTCTTTCCTTCTACTACTTCCATATTTAAATCTACATTAATAGCATCTCCATTCATCAGCACATAAAAGATAACAGTTAAAGAAATCAAAGACATACTGAAATCAGTTGGTCATGTGACCAGCAAGATGGTGTTCTAGACCTTTTTTTTCTCCCTCAGAATTCTAAAAATTCCCCCCCAAATTAGAATAATGCAAAAGAGGTAAAATAACTGCAGCAGTCACTGAACAGCAAGGCAGCAAGATAACTAAAAAGGTACTAACTGACAAATAAACAGCTTAGAACAGGCTAATCCCTAAGGTGCTCACTCAGCAATCCTCTCCTATAGCCCCACGGGCTAGCAGGGTGGCAAAACCTGACCCACGGGCTTTGCTCTAGGATCCAGTCAGCGATTTCCTTGTTGTTGCTTCAGTTGCTGCCAGCACACCCTGCCAGGACTCTCACCCCACCATTCTGTGCCAAAAAGCAGCAGATCTCAACTCAGCCTAATCCCGTGTAGATCAGGGAGGCATAGGAAAAGTCAAGTATTCCCTGCCTGGGGTGCAGGGAATAGGGGCGTGGTAGTGAATGCTGTACCAGGAAAGAAAAAGGAATAACATGCAGTTGGGACAAAGTATATCCCCCTAAAAGTCACAATGGGCAGTCACTACAGGCAGAATTTGGAAAATTCCTGAAAAGTGAATTTCCCAATAGAAGACTATGAGGCCACTTTGAGGCCCAATCCTCTAGGGATCTATCATCAAGGGAGGAGTCAAAGTGTGAACCATAGGAGAATATAAGGGAATAAGACTGGAAACAGTAACACATATATATTAAGTGTGTATTTTGTGCCAGGCACTGTGCTAAATACTGGAGATAAAAAGAAGGGCAACCTTAAAGATAAAATGTGTAGAAATAATCTAAGAATCATAGGTCTTCCAGAAAAACATAATGAAATCAAAAGATTTCATTCATTTCTTCAGGAAATAATTCAAGAAAATTCCCCCAGAAGTAGGAGAAACAGAGTGCAAAATCCAGCTTGAAAATCCACAAGCAGCAGACACAGATAAACCTCAAGCTTAGTTCATCAAAAAAGGTAGTAGAAAAACTTCAGACCTTTAACATCAAACAATCTCTGGCAAATAAGAAAAATTTCTTCACCTATCTTAGAAAACTAGTCCAAATTACTCAAGACCACTGTTTGTGTACATAGAATCAAAGGATGTTTTGGAACAGGAATGCCAAAAAACAAAGATTTGTCTGCAGCTCAAAATCTCCCTAATATTCAACAAAATTGGAACTAATCAATTTATAAAAAAGATGGACACTTTACTAAATAAAGAAATTTAAATCTTTTTTTTCCCCAAAAGAAGCCAAAGCTAGGCAAGTAAATGAAAATATATCAAATAAAAGAAACATGAGAAAACTAAATAAGTAACAGCAAGAAAAGACTATGCAGTGAAATCAATGCTTTCATTATGGATGGTTAGTCAAGGCAATTTTTAAAAACACTCATCTCACTGGCCCTCAATCAAAGAGAAAATATCTATGAGCAAAAGAATCTAAAAGGCAAAGGAGCTAGGGGAGTTTGTTTTAAAAAGTTAGGAGAAAGGACAGAAGGAGAAATAAATTAATATTTCTTGGACTAAAACCCACATTCCTTCATAAGTGAGTCAATATTTGGGGGGGGGGTTGGGGAGGAGGGTGGGAAAGTACAGAGGCAAAATACTCCATCAGAAAATAGAGAGGAGGAACAAGAGGAGTTGCAGAGATAAGAAACTCATTGTTTCTGGAATAGGCTCAAAAGGAGGTAAGGGACTACAGCCTTTTCTGGTATCTAGCCCTGCAATTGTAGATTTTGGGAGAATAGCACAATGAGCAAGGGACCAGGAGTCAGGTACTACTCATGCAAAGCAAATTCTCTGAAAGCACTGAGACATACTTCACATAAAAAGATATATGTGTGAGAGGAACAGGGTGTTTAGGATTGGACAATTCAGGAGACAAGCATCCTTGCTGGGACAGCTTCTTAGCACCAAGCAAGAAGGCTCTGGGCTAACGTGGTTAAACAAAAGGACATAAGGAAGATGTGAGTAAGGGGTTAGGAAGCACAATGTATACACTGACCTTAGAATGGGCAAGTAGAAAACCAAAAAGGTAAGGAACAGAAAAAGAACCTTTGACAAAAACAAAAACACTGGAAGGCAATCTGGTAAAATCAGGTTTAGACTAAAATTTAATGTCACAAGAAGCTCCAAATGGACATGTGACTTGGGTATAAATTACAGAGTACCTTCCACTAAACTAAGTGTTTTCCTTCAAGAAGTAACATTTCTAGAACTGAGAGTCTCTCAAAAGAAGGTACTGCCAAAAAAATTTTTAAAGGATATGAGAAAGGGAATCAAGTATGATATCAAAAATTGCATAACAGGGTGGATGGCAGAGAGAACAAAGCTTTTGTCTTCCAGGAGCTCTACTTCATACAAGAATCATAGAAAGAAACATGTACCATAGACAATGAAGCAATGTCATTATCAAAAAATACATGTAAAAATGGCAATGTGGCCTTATGGATAGTGAGCTAAACTTGGAAGTCAAAAAGGCCCAGATTCAAACTTTGCCTCTGTTATTTACTGCGTAACCATGGACAAGTCACAAACTTTGTTATATATCAAGTTATAAATAGGATTCAATCTGTATATATGCTCTTGAGCTGCACTAAAAGAAGCACAGCTTCCAGGGATAAGGAGGTGACAGGCCATTTGTACTCTGGCATGGCCAGAACATACCTGCAGTATTGTGTATAGTTCTGGGTCCAGCAGTTTAGGAAGGTCATTGATAAGCTGGACGAGGTACAATGAAGGACCTTCAATTAACGAAATATGAGAACTGGGTAAAGGAAAAGTAGAGCTTTAGCTAGGAGACCACAGACTCAGACAGAGCCAGCCAAGCCATGCCAACAAGCATTTATTAAGCACTTAGAGGATGCCATGCACTGTGCTAAGCCTTGGGAATTTATAAATACAAGCAGAAAGACAGTCCCTGACCTCAAGGAGCTTACATTCTCATGGGGAAAAACAATACAATAAAGGGTAAGTAGGGAGGTACCCCCCTTAGAGGGAAAACAGATCAGCCTACATAAAGCAGGTGCTGGTCTAATTGCACCTACTTTGGCCCTAATAGAAACCTAAGCGTCCAGACGATGAGTTAAACTGGTCTCAGGCTACCTGAACGCTCGCTCCTCCACATCGTGGGCACTGAGCTGGCCTCTATCTCTCTGTACATCGCCCTATGGGGGTTGGCTCTTTCCCACATGCTGCTCTGACAAGCCAAGGCCTGGATCTGGTCTATGGTCCCTAATTACTAGAGTTATTTCTGCCTCGAAAATTTCTCTGTTCAGAGCAAAGGCTGGCTTTAGGTCCAGTTGCTAGAATGCACAATAGCTTGTCTGGCATGGCTTTTCTCTGGGTCTCTAAAATAGGGGTTCTGAAACCCTTTTTTATGTCATGGACTGTTTTGGGTATCAAGGACATCATTTTCATTACAATCAAACAAATTCACAAACTCAAGGAAATTTTGAACTCCTTACTCTGGCTAACTCCACAAATTGAAAATTTGCCTATGGACCACTCTTCTGAATAATGATGATAACGATAACAACAACAACAACTAGCATTTATATAGCATCTATGTGCCAGGTACTGTGCTAAGTAAGGGCTTCACAAACATTATTTGAATAAAAATAAAGTATGCCTAATTACAAAGGAAACCAATTACAAAGAAATAGTTATCCAAAAAGCATTTAAAACTTTTTCACATGTTTCAAATCACTTTTCTACTTGGCTTCTGGCCATCTTTTTGTATACATCTGAACTAGATAATTTCTGTCTCTCGTATTCTTTAGTACTGGTCTTTCTGGCTCCCTTTCCAAAGAGTTACTGGGGTTTATGTGGAAGACTGATCTTGACAGATTTTCACATGGCAATCTTTACCCTAAGTTCCAGCAATAAACACACACACACAAAATTTACAGGTGAGCAAGTGAAAAAAATGAATTATATTTTACTTTGGTAAGTAAAGTATATGCATTCACTTAAATAGTTTCTCCCAGTCTTGAAATGAGAACTTAAATTCTGTAATATACAGCTTTTAAAATTAAAAAAAAATCTCAGAATTTTCTTACATACACAAACTTCAGATAGCCATCTTTAAAGTGGAATTTTAAATTATAAATCATCATAGTTCTTCTAGATTTTCATTCTTTCAAATTATTATCAGAGTATCATCTATGTGCCCAACTCTACTTTAGGCAAGCTTCCAGTAACATGAAAAAAGCAGGTTCTTAACACTGTACTACTCCAAAGCCTTCAATGGTTCCCCAATGTTTAGTAAATAAAGTCAAATTTCATTACGTTATCATTCCTCCTTAAGTGGATCCTTTTTAGACTCATACTACATCCATTCACAGACAATGAATTCCAACAAAACTGAAGTACTAAGACCTACTTCCATGTGACTGACCTTGGCCAACTCACGTTTTTTTCATCTATAAAATAAAATAGAGGCCACCTGATGTTCTTTCTACCTATATATCTGATATCCTAAGATGACAATATTACTCAATATTTGCCCACTGAAATATTACTTCTATAGCAATACCATTCGTCACGGCTGAGTCTTGCAATACTATATCTTTAATGATGCTTTCCCTTATCCCTTTAAAGCAAAAGCGTTCTTTTCCATCCTCTGAATTCTCATATCATTTGATATTTGTTGTTGCAATTATCACACTCTATTCTGTATTAGAAGTATTTGTATATATGTCTTCCTATTCATTATAAGCTCCTCAAAGCCAGGGATGAGTTCCCCTTATTCGTCTTAGTCTAATGCCCCTTGACACCTAGCATGTTTTGTACATGGTATGTACTGTATGTACTCAATAAATGTCTACTGAATGAGTGGAAGTTACAGCACGTGGATAGATAAATTTCAGACTATTCAGAAACTTATACTGTGGAATTTCAAACTTACAAATTGATAACAAAATCTTCAAATAAATGTTGAAAGTAGGAAATTTTTAATCAAGAGAATCTATTCCCTGATATAGTTTACAACGGAAGGCTTGGCTCCTCCTTGTGCTAATGGTCACTGTGATACTAGGAATAAACACCAGTTTGCCCTGTTAGGGTTGCTCATTCCTTGAGGACAGAGACCAGGCCTTAGCCATCTTTGTATTCCACTCCCCAACCAGCACAATGTCTTGCACATACTGTAGTAAATGTCTGCTGAATGGTCTTGATAAATACACTAGAACTGGAGAACAAGGCATGACAAGTGAAGAGTAAAAGTTTACGTAAAAGAGTCACTGATGCATCTGGATAAGCAATGGTATTGGATACAAAGGGTCACTATTTTTTAAAGAATGCAGTATTAAAACAAGAACAAAAAAACAGGGCTGTATAGAATTTCATTTTTCAGCCAAGAGCCTGAAATGCTCCCCTTATATAAAAGGAGGCATACCTTTAGCAAGTAATCCATTGAAATATTCCAAAAGCTTAAAATATGTACAGTTTGAGACAAGAAACACAGAAGTATTCCAATATCTTGCCAATGAGTTAAAAGAATGAACACTTTCTAAGTTGGGTATGTCTTTACCAACTCTTTCAAAATGTTCTACTGATTTATGTTTACTCCTAGAACTTTCAACAAAAAGGTCAGTACTACTAATTGCTTCTTGCTGCTCCAATTCATTAACTGTTATAGCATGGAACACACTTGAGAAATACTCTGGACACATAGGAACTCTAAAGCTTAACTGTTTTAAACTACCCTATAAATACAGTATTTTACTTAACCCTCCCCCTAAGAGAGCTTAGTATCTTTCAATATATAAAAGCTTACATTCTTTGCAACTCCTGGGTTAAGTCCAATTTTGACATTTTGAATGACTAGTATTTGTACAAACTAGTGATGGAAGAGTTGAGCTATATTTAAGCCTGAATGTGCCAAAATGATACAAATGAACAAACTGTAAAGCTACTTCATGGAAAAATATACAAAAGTACTGAATATACAACAGAAAATAGAAAATCTTATCTGCATGAACTGTAGCAACTTTTAAAAAATCACAACCCTATGATACAAATCCACAATCTAATCAATAATCCTACAAAACAAGCAAAGGTAAGATACAGCATTCCTGCAGACAAAAAAGTTTACTTGCAATAAGTGCTTGAAAATACAGGATAAAAATTTGACCATGTATGTGAGAAGGTGGTGGACTGATTAAAAAATAAATCTGACAAACTATTTTTTTTAATATGAAGATGCTACAAACCTACCCATATGCTTTGGACTGGTTTTCTTTTAGTGTCAATAGGTTTTTGCTAATTCACAAAACTACATTTCCCAGTGACCAACTCTTCTTGTGACCATATCACTTATTTGTATCCTATAATATGAGTCAGTCAACAAGAATTTATCAAGCGCATATGAGCCAGAAATTAGGATCCCTGGGGATACAAAGAAAGGCAATGCCTGCCTTCAAGGAGCTGACATTCTGATGGAGAAGACAGCATGCAAATAAGTAGGTACATATATGACATACAGACAGTTATTTTAAGGGGCTCAAGTACTTCTTAAGTATTATTTTGTTCTTATTAAATAAATATCTATGTTGGTCAGCAACAAGTGTTCATGGAATGCCTCCTAAGCTTGGTGTCATGGGGAAGAAAAAAAGAATAAGACATTGATCTCTACTCCATTAAGGGGCTTAAAATCTAAATGGGGGAACAACTAACAACTACAAAAACTTACATTTCTATATTTTGACAAAAGCCTTAATGTGGCATCTTATGATCGTATGCAGGGGGCCTTGATTTCTCAAAGGTTATTTCAACAGAGCACAAAAAACCTTTCATAACTTACTGAGCAGGAAAAGTTTCATGTAAGGACAGGCAATTAACTGTATAACTAGCATCCAAAAACTAGCTTAGCTAAGTTTTGAGAGGCTCATCAAAAGAAGATTGGCCACAAA
The DNA here is from genome assembly GCF_003287225.1 of Phascolarctos cinereus. Classification (NCBI taxonomy): domain Eukaryota; kingdom Metazoa; phylum Chordata; class Mammalia; order Diprotodontia; family Phascolarctidae; genus Phascolarctos; species Phascolarctos cinereus. Next base: position 234,885,316 of record NW_027555514.1, on the reverse strand, counting down.
GCAATGCATTTTAACGCCACGGTGGTGCATGAATACCACCTACGAAGTTGTAATGGAGTTGTGATATGCAAAGGTGAGGTACAAGATGTATGCACTCTGACAGATCTGTGTTTCCTGAATGACTAATGTTCTATGGTCTGCAAAGTATTTTCTATACAAAATTATCTCATTTGATCCTCAACAATCCTGAGGGGTAGAGAGAGGATGCATTACATTCAACTCTGTAGCTAAGGAAATTAGCGCCCAGAGACACTGCTTTGCCCAAGTTTATAAAGCAGGTGAGTCACAGAATAAGTCAAGAGCAACTGAGCTGCAAGGGATCCAAGACCATCACAGCACCCAACCAATTCCCTCATCTCAGAAATGAGGGAAAAGGCTGGACCCTAAGACTTACCCAAAGCCATAGAGTAACTAATGGCTGAGCAAAGAACCAGACTAAAATCTTGTGATTTTAACTCCTGTGCGGTTCCCATTATTCCACAGTTGCCTCTAATATATGAAGTAACAGTGAATAATAAAAGACAGAATGTAAGTACTTAAGAGGGAGCTAAGAAAAGAAGAAAATCAAGGAGGCCTAGAGCAGTTGAAAAATGCTTTGCATGGGAGGTTGACCTTCAGCTGTACCCTAAAGCACGGGTAGATTTGACTTAGATAAGCAGAAAGAAGAGGGTAAGTACAGTATATTTTAGTGTCTTCACTCTGTTAATTATTTCTCATTTATCTTGTAAATAGCTAGTTTTATATATTTTTGCATGTTGTCTCCACCATTAGACTGTAACTTCCTTAAGGGCGAGAACTGTCTTCGGACTTTTTGTATCCCCACTGCTTGTCACAGTGCCTGGAACATAGTGGGTGCTTAATAAATGTTTACTGATATTGATATTGATATTGATGCATTATGGGTGTGAGGAATAATATTAGCTAATATACAGAGTCAATCGGGTCTAAATACAGGATTTTTGGTCTCCCCTTTTTTAAAAAAACACTCATTGGGACCTAGCTGTATCCTGAGAAGCCTCACAAAGAAATGATGATGCCAGTTCTGGAATGTTTCTGCCAAATGAATGCTGTCCTCGTTTCACAAGATCTTCAGTGCAATATTAAAAAATTATTTTTAAAAAAAAATGTATCAAACACCACTACCACAATAAACTCAAAACAGATACACAACCAGAAGAGTAAAGGTATTACCATACAGAAGTTAGAAAAGAACCAGATCAGCTACTTTTCACAACGTTGTCTGGATGGTGAATTATTAACCCAAAAGTAAAAATAAAAGACAATTCTGGTTATATGAAATGGAAAAGCCTGCATGAAAAATACTGATAAAAAGGAAATTATTATGATGCGGAAAAAAAAATTTATAGAAAATGATTTTTATACAGATCTGATATGTAAGATATATAAATAAGAGAACTGTTCAAAACCAAAAGCCATTCCCCAATAGATAAATGTTCAAAGGATATGAACAAATAGCTCTCAAAAGAAGAATTGCAAACCATAAGCAACAATGTGAAAGAATGCTCTAAATCAGGAATAATGAAAGAAATGCAAATCAAAACACCACCAACAAATTGGCAAGATGACAAAAAATGGCAGCATACTGGAGGAGTTTTCAGATATTTTTTATTATTTTGGAATCTCTCCCTCCTAGGAGAGGGGATCTTGAAAATTATTTCCTGAGTGCCTTTAAATTGTCACTGAATTTCAGATTTTTTTCTATGTATTAAATAGTGAATCAAGTTTAGATCTTCTTTGATCTTAATGCCTTAATGGCCACCAGCATCCACCCAAGTCATTCAAGAAGGCTTACAACTTATGTGTCATCTCTGACTCTTCCTTCTATCACCTTCCCCATATTCACTTAGCTGTCATATCCTATCATGTATATCTTTGTAATATCTCATCTGCACACCCTCTTCTCTCCTCTGACACTGCCACCACCTTTGTAAGTTCAAGTCTTTATCACCACACCCCTGGACTACTGCAATGGCCCCTGCCTCAAGTGTCCCCACTCTAGTCCATCCTCCACTCAGCTGTCAAACTGATCTTCCTATAGCTCAGCTGACCATATCACAACCCGCTCCCACTTTTCAATAAACTCTGGTGGGTCTCTTTTTCCTCCAAGATTAAATATAAAATTTGTCTGGCTTACAACCCTTCATAATCTGGTCCCTTCCTACATGTCCAGTCTTGTTACCTCTTACCTTTACGGACTCTTTGATTCTAGGACACCGGTCTCCTTGCTGTTCCTCCCAGGCAACCTTCCATCTCCCAATTTTGAGCATTTTCCTGGCTCTCCCCCCATGCCTGAAACTGTCTCTTGCCTCATCTTCCCTGGTTTCCTTCAAGTCTCGGCTAGTCTCAACTTCTACAAGGAGCCTTTCTCAGTCTTTCTTATCCTTGGTGCCTTCCCGCTGCAGACAGACTACCCTCCTTCCCCCATTTATCTTGTATGTATCTTGTCTGTACATGGTTGTTTATATGTTGTTCTCCCTCATTAGATTGTGAGTTCCTTGGATGGTTTTTTCCTTTTTCATGTCTCTAGGATTTAGCACAGCGATTGACAAACAGCAGGTGCTTAACAAATGCTAACTGACTGACCAACCAGCACCACTCCTTACATAGATACTGAGGTGGAAAAGTCCTAACATGGTTAAATACGATGTCATAAATTCCAACTACAATTTTCAAAGATTTCCTGCTCATCTTTGATTCCTTCTAGCCCTCCTTCTTTCCCTCATTTAAAAAAAAATCCTCAGGGGCAGCTAGGTGGCGCAGCGGGTAGAGCACCGGCCCCGAAGCCAGGAGGACCTGAGTTCAAATCCAGCCTCAGACCAAACACTTGACACTAGCTGTGTGACCCTGGGCAAGTCACTTAACCTCAACTGCCTAAAGAAAAAAAATCCTCAATGATCCTCTTTTCCCTTTCCATCTCTTTTGAGGGGCAATCTTCTCCCTCACTCCCACCCCCAAACCTCACCCACAACACAGTTCTGCGCTTTTGCCCTGGATGACCTCCATGTCTGACATACTCCCTGGGAATACAAAGATGAAAAATAGCAGTCTGTCACTTCAGGTTGCTTAAAATTTAGAAGATAGAATAAAATGTACAAGGCAAAATGGGATAAGTAAAAATGAAACACAAAAATGTGTGGAGAGAGGGAAAGCAGTACTACAAAAGACAAGGCGGACTCCAAATTCAATACAAGGAGATCCACCTGAACAATATTTAGGAAACCACAGACATTTCAATGACCTTAAGCCAACCACAAAGTCTAGCTTTTCACACCAGTGTTCTATCGGATCACATAATACCAGAATCTCAAGGGGGAAAAAGTAGACGTAGTCTTAAGAACAATACAAAGTTACATAGCATTAACATCCAAGGCCACCAGCTGGCGTCTGCCTTGCCACCATCCTTTTAAGTCTAGCTCCCCTTCATGTGTCAGTGTAAGTTCTTTGAGGGCACAAACTATCTTGCTTGCTGTTCCCGGAATGTGTCAGTGCCTTTAAAAAATCCTTTTTCATTCATTCTTCATTCCCTTCAAGACTCAGGTCAAGACCCAGCATCCTCTATGTGGCCTTCCCTGATTTCTTTACCCATCCCAGTTGAGAACAAGGATCATTTCACCTTTTACAAATTTTCTAATGACATCTTGTCTAGTTATCTTTTTTGACTTTTTTATTTTCTACTTTTTATCATGCTTATTTGTAAGCCTTACACCTTCCTACTATGCAGTAAGCTGCTTTGGATAATAAACTTCCATTTTTCATCTTTGTACAACCAATACTTAATGTCTTAATAAGATACTTATTAAATGTCTACTAAAATTAAATCAACATGGTAGGCATAAATAAGGTTGTATTTAGCAAATTATCAAAAATAGCTTATGAAAAACAACAGAAAAAGACTCAAAAACATCTATTGTTTGAAAAGGAAATGTGCCAGTACTGGATTCATATTAAAAGTTAACAGAAGGGCAATCCCAGTGTTAAAATCAATATTCTTGCAGATATTAAAAGACTCAAAGGAAGGTTTCTGGGGGAATGGATCCTGACCGTGCTGAGCCTCAGATCTGGACAGTACCATAGGATATGATTCTAGTCCAAGCTCCTCATTTCTCATTCACAGAAGAAACTAAGGTACAGCAGTGGGATTAGACTCCAAGGTTTTTTGATTTCCCAACCAGAGTCCTCGCCAGGAATCCAGGCTGGCTCTCGTGATCTTTGAAACAACACTGAGGCAGGTATCCCATTTGACGTGATTGCTGATGGTCACATAGCTGGCAAAAGCTAAAACCGAGGTCTAGGGGCCATTCCATTCTCCCATACTACCTCTGTAAGAGCAAAAGAAAGGCCAGAGAGGTAAAGGAACTTACTTGCCTCAAGTACAAGTCCTCTAACTCTAAATCCACTGCTCATTCCATTCTGCCACAGATAATATCAGCCTAGATTCTGCGAGAGGAAAAGTTCTTAACCTTATTTATATCACAGACCCTTTGACAAAGGGAGGAACATTACAGACACATCTGAAAAATATTTTTAAATGCATAAAAGTCATAGGATAACAAAGGAAATCAAATGTATCAAAATTCAGTTACCAAAGTATTTTTTTAAAAATAAGTTCATAGACCCCAGGATAAGAAGTCCTGCTCCAAAGTTCAAACCTACCTTCCTTCCTTTCTGAGAGTGGATCTCCTGGTCTTCCTTTCTGAGAACAGAAGTACAGTAGAAGTAGCTACCCAAGCTGCCTGGAAGGAAAGCTCTGACCAGCTCATTTCTAATCTGGGTCTGTTCTCCCCTCCTTAGACAGGCTGGTGGTCCTCCACTCCTGAGGGCCCACGATATTGGTGTCAGACTTAGTTCAGACAACTGATCAGCTTAGAATACTGCAGTTCATAATTCCCAAACTCAAGCAATTCACCAGCTTCAGCCTCCCTAGTAGCAGGAATTAGAGGTGCGTACCACTACACGCAGCTCTCTACTATTTCTTCATCGGTAAAATAAGGAGTTTGGACTGGCTGGTCTCTCAGGTCCCTTCCACATCTAGATCTGATTCAGTTAATATTAAAATGAATTCTCATTAGCTGAAAACACACTAACTGAGAACAAAGGGGAAGATCTAAACTTGTTGTGTTTTCCATAGGAAAGCTGGACTAGTCACTGGGGAAAAAATAAAGAGTTGGTTAAATACAATATACATTTTAATGAAGTTCATTCAAGCAAATCATTAGTCATTCTAGCAATTCGAAGCAGTTATATAATGATGCAGTGCTGACATTCTAATGGGGAGAAGAAACAAGTGTCCCTTCAGAACTGTAATGTCTTCAAAGGGCATTGAGGGATTAAATGAGAAAAACAGAAGACTTAGGGATGGAATGGTTCTGTTCCCAGGGTCTGAACAAGGGGAAAAAGGAGAATAAAAAGACATTAGTGAAGAAAAGAGGAAGAAGAGGGAGGTGAACTTGCTATTTTTTATATCTGGGTTATAAGAAGAATATATAAACATGGAAGGTGTTACGGGGGCAGCAGGCATCATCTGAACTTCATTCTTATCTGAAATGGACAAAGTAGAATTAAACATATACAAAGAGACATAGACAGTTTGGTATAGAAATAACAGAACTCAATAAATACGCAGAGATAGGGAGTTAAGGGTTAAAAGAGAAGATTATAGTAGGGAGGGTATAACTACAAGTAAAACAAACTTCCTGATCCCAAAGGGGGAACAGGGAGGTGGTGGGGAAGAGAAAAACAAAAATCTAAGAAGGGTTCATGAATTGGGGAATGGCTAAACAAGTTACAGTGTATGACTATAATGGAAAATTATTTCACTAAAAAAATGATAAAATAGATCCTTTTAGAGATAGTACAAATAGATGGTAGTACAAACAGATGAAGAGTGAAGTGAGCTGACTGAAGAGAACAATTTGTCCAAGGACAACAACACTGTAAAGAAAAACAACTTTGAAAGACTTAACTCTGATCAAAGCAATGATCAACCATGTCTCCTAAGGACCTATGATAGTCACCTACCTCCTGACAGACAGGCAATGAACAAAAGGTACACAAAGACACTCATTTCCAGACATGGTTACCAAGGATACCTATCTCCTTTCCTAGCCCTGAGTCATGCCAGGACCCAATTGCGTGGCCAGGTATCAGGTAGAGCAATATCATTAGGGCTGTTCACATCTTGCCTTTCCCTTTTATCCAGCCTGCTTGACTACTTACATTCCTTCCTTCTGATGAGATGGAAGACTACCAAGGCTGACAATCTGCCCTGGTTCTATTCTCCACAGTGCCGGGCACTGTCATCTTAACTACCTATGAAACCTAGGGAACTTTGGGCATTGACATGCACTGCACTTCCACCCCACTGCAACAATGTGGGGTTTGCCATTCGCCCTGCAGTTAAACTTTCTTTTAGAGGCTGTCTTCCTCAATTAGAGTTTTAAGTTCCTCAGGAGCAGGGACTTAGGATTTTTCTATTTGTATCTCTAGGCCAAGCAAAGTACTTCAACCAGTAAGCACTTACAAAAGCACTTGTTCATTAGTTTGTTTAACTCAATTATGCTTATTCATTACAAGGGTTTTTCATCTGGGGAAGAGGTAAAAGGGGGGGGACCTACAAGGAGGAGAAAGAAGAGAGGGGTATTAACAATAATGATGCCCCAAAAAGAGGGCCATTAAAACACTTTAAAAATACACAGAAAAGAACAGAAGGAACTTTACAAGAAAGCACAGAGAAGCAGGAAATTTTAAAAAGTAATGTGTGGAATTATAAACGGAGATTCACATTTTATATGCAATTCTTTTTATTTTCTGTACATATGGAAATGTTCTTTTTTATTGTTTAAATTCAGGATAAAATAAAATTTTGAAATGTACTATATAAGTTGGAAAACTAAAAAGCTGATTATAATTTCATGAAGGAATTTGGTACTAAATCAATTCAAACTTTTTAAGAACTAATCAAAACAAGAAAATGAACTGTGCTCTTCTAAGGGATACAGACAAAAACATCTAACAAACTGGTGATCTGATTAAAATTAAGACAATAAACGAAAACCTAAAACAATCCCCAGTAGAATGTTAATGTAGTAGAGTTATAAATAAAAACAAAAGAAACAGACAAAGCCAATAAAAACAATTTTAAAGTGAAAATTGAGGATATCGGAATCTTGCCTAAAATCTGAGACTCTTTTGTTACATAATTTAACTGAAAACCTTACATTTTAAATTGTTTTTTAATATGAACAATAAAATCTTCATTAAAGAAATAATGATAAAAGAAAAATTAATGGACTTTAATTCCTAAATATTTGATCTTAATAGGGAAAAAAGTAATGAGAAATTGAGTAAAAGACAATGAAAAATGCATAAATGTAAGAAATTTAAGACCAGTAATGCCTTGTAATACTCAATTAAAATTCATCATTGTAGTTGTCTGTTCTAAAATGTGAGGCTTCTACTAATTTAGCCCAAATACTAAAGAGTTATATCACAACATTTTCTTCATTCAAATCAAATTACTTCTTCTCCAATCATAAATACACAAAGGACTTTTGATGGAGCAATTTTCTATGCTTGTTACCAGCCCTAGGGTATTTCTGTATGCAATCTCAATTTGGACATAGGATAATATCAGTCCTCAAAATGCCAAACCATTGGCAGAAGCATAGATACATGTCTAACAGAACTTCTATGCTCCACTATGTCTTTTAAGATGTGTTCATTTCATCAATGTAACTAAGACCACCTGTATGCTTTAAAATATAAAAAAAATATGCTCTATTATTCAGTGATTTATTTGATCTAATTTTTACCCAGTCTAAGAGTCAAAGGCTAGTGTAGGAAAAGCTACTTTTTTCTGAATGCAGTTACTAATTGATTTGAATTATTGGTAGCTTTAATTTTAAGAGACTATGATTCAAAATTTCTTGTAAAAAAGGAATTCTATTTTCCCCACTTTGTAAGAAAGACCCTACCCTATATCCTCTATGCCTCACACCCCAAATGATTAAGTTTAAAATTTCTAACAAAGAAAGATTTAACCCCTCTGACTTTTTGGCTCCTCACAGATAAAATTAAATACTACAAGACATCTGAAATGATATAAGAATGAAGTAGGGGAGTCTTGAACTAGGAATCAAGAAATCTGAGTTCTAGAACAGGATTCACCATTAACAGGTCATGCAACCTTGGGGAAGTTATTTTCTCTCTGATGGACTAGCACAGGATAGGTTTTTGGGCAAAGATAATGAGTTCTGTTTTGGACATACAGAGTTTTAAGATATGTACTAGACGTTTAGTTCAAGGTGTCCAAGAGGCAACTGGTAATGTAAGACTGGAGAACAGTGTCGGGATTTAAACTTAGGTAACTCTGCTGACAGAGGTAGTCCTCTTTCCACTGTACCGTGACCTCATAACAATTACTTATTAAAAATTTTATTGATGTGTTTTACATTGTGAGGGTCTACTGTAACAAAGTAAAGCAGTTTAGCAAAACTAATGATATGTTAACCTCATCTGAAATCGTGCAGGCAATATTTCAAACCCGTAGCATCACCCCCTATTTTTCACTAACAGAAACCTATCTTCTTTCATTCCTACTTCTAACCACATTGGAAAAAAAAAAAAAAGGAAATTTTTGTGTAAGAAATATGCAGTCAAGCAAAACAAAGTCCCTTAATAGTTATACACAAAAATATGTGTCATTCTACACCTCCAATCACCTCTCTAATTTGTTAATGGTGTGACTTTTTATATCTAGGTCAGGTACTCATTTGAAAAGTATGAAGTTCTATTCTAAATCTAGTTCTTCCACACTGCTACAGTTTCTAAAAATTATTAGAATAATTACATTATTTATAGAACCAGGGGCATTTAACAAAGAAAGACCATATTTATACATAGCCCTCTTTGAATAAAAAGCAGACATATACAGTGGTTTTCTTATTGTGACATAATTCATGATTATATTATTGTTATCCCATTTGTACATGTGTTACAGAGTACTAAGGATACCAGGAAAAACAAATATCTCTAATAAAGAATGTGATAATGAAATCCGTATTCATGATCTCACAACCTACACAGATTAAGAGAGGGTATTTTTTTTTTCAGGTGAAGAAGTGGATTCATCAGTTTAAAGATTTTCTCCTTCTATATACATAGTTCAAAAATTCTATCATTTTCAAAGAAAACTAAAAACCAGTAAAATTCAGGCTAGCACATTTTCTACAGTGCAAATCCCATTCAAATCAAGTTCACAGAATTCCTGGGAATCAGAAAAGAAACTTAATTGAAACAACTGCTTCAAGAATTATGGGAATACGGCAGTGTTGGGACCTAGAGGAGCCCAGATCCCCTCACAATGCTCCAGTAAAGTTCTAAAAATGAACCAAAAGGAACAATAATAAAGAAAACCAAAGAAAAATAGCTATCAACTCCTCTATCTAGTCCAGGAATACACAAAATGGTGGCCAGAATCCTGTAGAAGCTGTGAGCACACACAAGTCCAGACAAGTTGAAGGTAAACTGAAGAACCAGAGCTGGAGACAGTACATAGGATGCTCAGGGTCCAGGAGGCCCCTCTGGAAGCGCAACAAGTTATAGGGTCATACCAAGCAGCCCTCAGACAGCTCACTTCACAGGAACTCCTCGGGAGGGTTAGCAAAGACAGGGCCACCCAGCATCCAGACACCACAGCAGTAAACAGGGATGGAACAATGCCCAGGCAGCTCAGCAATCAGGTCTAAGTTAAATCAGGCAACCCAGAAGCCAGTCAACCCACAGACAAACCAAACCAAAAAAGGAGCCAGGGCAGCCCTTGGGAAACAAAGCACATGGGACTTTACTGGAGGCCTGCCAACAGTGCCATCAACAATATTTGAGTGGAGCTTCTCAAGCTCACAAAAAGGGATGAGGGACACCTTAGCATTCAGAACAAGAATGAGACAGAAAAGGAGTAAAGGCCTAAACTCATCCACCACAAGACTGAACCAGAAAATTCATGCACAAGGTGAGGGACTCGTCTTAGCCACTAAGTAAATCTCCAAAATTGGGTAAGAAAAGGTAAAAGGGAGCAATTATATTATAAAAATGGGGCATGAAAGGAAGAACTACTACAGAGGAAGCAGGTCGGGGTGGAGGGCTGTTAATGTTGGAACCTTACTCTCACCTGGGTTGAAGAGGAAACAATACATGCATCTGGAAGGGTGTAGAAGTCTTCTGAACATGTAGAACAGTGAGAAAACTGGGGGACACGATGGGGGAGGGACTTTCAGAGGGGTGTGTGGATTGGGATTTGGGATGATGGGGGGAAGATATGAGGGAACTCTTGGAGGTGAAGTGAAGTGGGAGAGTGGAAGGGCAGAGGGAGAAGATAAGGTAACAGGGATAGGGTAAAAAGAGAGGCTGAGAAAGAAAATGGTGAGTAAAAATAAGACGGAGTAAAGTTCACTAATAGTAATTATAACTCTGAATGTGGATGGGATGTTTACAGCAATTCTCTTTGTGGTGACAAAGAACCGGAAATCACAGAGATCCTCATCAATTGCAGAATGGCTGAACAAGTTGTGGTATATGGTTGTGATGGAATACTATCGTGCTAAAAGAAATGATGAGCTCAATTATCTTAGAAGGGCATGGAAAGACATATGAAATGATGAAGAGCAAGGTGAGTATAACCAAGAGAACATTCTGTATAGTAACAGCAATATTATTTCAAGAATAACTGAACAATTAAATTATTTTGACTATTAAAAATACACAAATTAAAAATAAAGAGCATGTGAAGAAAGGTGTTATCTACTTCCAGAGAAAGAAATGATAAATAGATGCATAGAATAATTTTACATACATATATGCATGTGTGTATACACACACACACACACACACACACACACACACCCCTATTTGTGTCTAATAGTAGCCATCTCTAGGATGCGGTAGGGGAGGAGAAAAAAGAGGGAAAAAAGGAATTTATACGATAACTTTGTTGTATATTTTGAGGGAATAACAAGTTATACATGGTAGATTTGCAGTTTCATGTGCAACCATCTTTTTTATTTTACTGTGTTATGGAAATGTTTGTTTTGTTCCATGAACTGAAAATATAAATTTAGTATCAAAAAAAAAGAAAGAAACATTAGCTGCTGAATTTTGGAGAATGGATATGAGAGCCTGATTACCTCTCCAACCCTTGAAATTAGCACCTCAAAACTAGAAGAATCAAATGACACTTCATCCTTGGAATTCACACCTTTGCAATGTCCCTGGGATGTTGTCCCTAAAAAATCTTCATCTTTTAGAATCTCCCACGGCCCCATTTCCTACAGGAGCAAATACAAAAAGCTCTGTTTGGCATTTAAAGCCCTTCATAACCTAGCCTCCTATCTTTACAATCTTCGTATACCATACTCCTGGCCAAATACTCTTTGATCCAGTGACACTGGCCTCCTGGCTACGTCATGAACAAGACAGTCTATTTCTTGGCTCCAAACATGCTCTCTGGCTGTCCTCCAACCGTAGAATGCTCTCTCTCCTCCATTACCAACTACTGATCTCATAGGCCTCCTTTATGTCTCAACTAAAATCCTACCTTCTATAGGAAGCCTTCTCCACCTCCTCAATTCCAATGCTTTCCCTCTGTTAATTATTTCCTACAAATCCTGCATGTAGCTTGCTTAGTCTATATTTGTTTGCATGTTGTCTCCCTCATTAGGTCACAAGCTCCTAAAGGTCAGGGATTGTCTTCTGCTTCTTTTTGTATCCCCAGAACTTAGCACGATCCCTGGAACGTGGCAGGCATTTAGTTAATGTGTAATGATTGATTGGTTGACTTAGCTTACATTCTGCCTCCAACTAATCACCCCAACTCTGAGTATATTCCCCTCCAAAGTTACCACGTATCTGTTTTGCATGAGTTTTTTCAATACCTATTATCTATGTGCATGTTCTTTCTTCCATTTCATTAGCTGAAGGCAAAATATTTGGTTTTGGTTTTTGTATCATCAGCAACTAGCACAGGGCCTAGAACAGAGTCAGCCTATAATCAGTGCTTGTTGATTAGCTGATACTGAATTCCTGTCCAAATTCACTACAGGCATTACTCACACAGAGAGGTTGCATTTCCAAAGTCTGTTTGTAGACCAATGGCCTGAACAGATTTTCTGATGGAAACATGACTATAAACGATCACTGTGTTTTATGGTACAATTCTAAAAGCATTCGGGCAGGCAAAATGAATTCTTGTTTACATTATCATTTCAGTGGGAAAAAGCATTTCTGATTTCAAGCCACCTCAAACAATAAAGCACTGGACTCAGTGCCATAGACAAGTCACCTCCATCTCTCTGGGACTTGGTTTTGTCATCTATGAAATGAGGAAGAATGAATAAGATTTTCTCTAAGATTCTTTCCAGTTCTAAAAACATTCTGAGTATAAGAAGCCACACTCCACACAAAAGAAAAGCTAAGATTCAAGAGAACTAGGCTGGACAGGAGGGCAACTCAGGATGGGCAGGAGAGAGTTCCACCAACAAAGGGAAAGGGTTGGGGGTGGGGGCGGGGTGGTATGTGACAGTGAAAAGAATACTGGCTTGGAATATCAGGGCTTTAAATTCTACCTCTACCCAAGAGATTTCAGGTGCGTCTCTTACCCCCACTCAGCCACAGTTTCCTCATTTGCAAAATGAGAAGGCTGGACTAGATTGTATCCAAGATCCCTTCTAACTCTAGATCTAAGATCCCTTGGGGATGACAGTAAACACAAATAAATTAGTTTCCAGCAACTGACTTTAAGAACTTAGGCCACTACATCGAAATCTTGTGACTTTAAAGACAATTTGGGTGGTGGTCTATTGATATTATTTTTAAAATACTGATCAAAACTGAGTGCTGCAAAAGTATAAGAACCAAGCTTAGTACCAAAGAAAAGATACAAGAAGGCACCTTCCTCAGCCCACCCCCTCCTCTGCAGAGGTGAGGGGAATCTGGGAACAGACTTTTTCAATAAGTTGGTTACTTCTACTAAACTTTTGTTCCCTCTTTTTCATTCTTTGTTATAAAGGAATGCCATCTGGGAAAAGGCAGGAAGAGGGAGACATTAGAAAAGATAAGGAATATAAAAACAAAAGGCTGCACTAAAATTTTATTTTTTAAAAAACAAAGTCAATGGTGGGGACATTTATTTTGATACATGTCTATAACTAAAAAAGTCCACAAATGCTAAGGAAGCTGTAGAAAAGGCATCCCCATTAAATGCAAGTCACTGAAAGGCAAATTTTTTAGTAAATACTCAGAGTAAATGTAACTGATATCCTCCAAAGGTAATGTATTATTATTACACTAAGAGAAACAAGCATCAAAGTGACAAGTGCTATTATTTGTCATTTGTGGAATATACAGTTAAATGACATAATGATAGATGCTAGTAACATATTTTAACAGCTTCAAAAGCCATGTAAAGCGATTTGAAAGAATGATTTAGATTTTAATGTGAACTTGTCAAATTCCTGGCATCTATAATCCATCTGAATTACCTTAAATAAATCATAGGAAGAAAAAGCCCAAAATAGTTGATGTCCAATAAGCTCAACACTGAAAAGACTGAGCTCCTACATACTGAAAGTGTTAGAATCAACTTTTAAAATAATTATTATATTTGTGCATTTTTAAACACAACTATTTTAGAAAAGCAGAAGTTTTTACCTGAAACTTACATAAATATAAGACACGGTCTTTGCAAATGTCAGCAGTGTTCTCAGGTCCCTTTCTAAAGTAGTAGTCTCTCTATGTTTGCTTGGTATCTTAATTTGCCTTTGGTTTCAAAAGTAAGCTTGCCAACACTATTCCTCTCAAAACCTCAAAAATTCCATTACTAGTTTTAAACGAAATTAAAGGAAAATAGAAGCATTCAACCCATGGCAAAAGTATGTACAAAGTGTTTGTTGATGCTCATAAATAGACTGAGAAATTTAGACATGTCTGAAAGACAACTGCTGTATAGTCAACTCTGTTTTGCACTGCTATGCAATGAAATAGAAAAAGAATTACTGCTGCCAATTCAAGTGAGTGCAACATTAGATAAATTTAAACTGAAACAGAGTATTTTTTGAAAACAAAAGTTTTATATACAAACATACATATCTAAATGAATTTTTCATTTCAAGGCGGTCTAACAAGAATACTCATTTTTACAAACTAAAAATCCACATGGGGTCAAGATGTTAGTGTCCCCTAAACAATGCAATTCTTTAACTTTCTCAAAGATGATAATGAAGAAAAAGAATGACAACAAGACAGAAAAGGGAGGAAAAGGTCAGTCAGTGAGTTATGAACTCCCCCATACACACCTCTGCCCAAGAAATGATCCTTCCCCACCCACGACTGATAAGAACAAGTCTCCTCAGTGGATCTGGAATAATAAAACTCATTCAAATTCCACTCCAGTTATTTAGTTGAGCTGGAGAAATCATTTAACCTCTCTGCACCTCAATTCCTCATCTGTAAAATGAGGGAGGTTGGATCAAATAATCTCTGTGATCCCTTCCAGCTCTAAGTATTATAGAAGCCCTTTCGTTACCAGATTGTCCAACAATCTCCATCTACAATCCCTCTGCCCCTTGCCTCCTACTGGCACCCAGTAGGCACTTATTAAATTTTAATTTAAACTGTTGGATTACTATACCCTACACCACCCCTCTCCCCTGACTCCTGAACCTTGTTCCTCACTGCTTCTCTGCCAGACCCTTAGCTACTTACCCTCTCCAATTCTATTTGTAACTTGCCCTCCAATCCTCATAAGGCCTGAGCCTAAAGACCCCATACCATCTGGACCTCTCATTCCTAACATCAACAAGACAGGAAGCTCTTGTCCCTACCGTTGTTGGCCACCCCTGATGAAGATCTTATCTCAGGCTAAGGGAGCTACCAGCAGTAGCTTTCGCCTGCTTGGCAGGTCATAAACATAGAAGTAAGGACAATCTGAGCTTCAAATATTCTGTTCAGTGCACAAATTCAAAAATATTCTTTTTTGAACCATGAATTTCAATTCCGATTTTGAAAACAGGATCACTGCAGCCAATAACCTATTTCTAATCTACCTTCCAGGGCTGCAGTGGAATAAAAAGGCATTCCTTATATCCTAATTTAGAACTCTTAATGAATTTTCCCATAAAAACACTGTTATAAATGATGATCATCATTCTACAGGACTATTTTATATTATTTCAGGGCTACCAATATGTTAAGTGCCTGTGATTTCATTAACATGTTTATTCCCTTGTCAGACGCTCACAACCCCTCTCTATAACTTAGAACATGGTGTCTGAGAGTTATCGTGGCCAAAACAGCCATCACCCTGCAGCCGATATGGTGGTAAGCCTCTCCAGACTTGGCTGAGCTGGTCTTCACACGACAACCATCCTAGGCCAAAACTCAAAGCTTTTCTAGAAAACCAAAATCTTGGTTTGCCAAAGTCAGGGCTCTGTAGGCATAGCCTTCAAGAAACCAGAGTCAATCCCATTATGTATGATAAGACATCACAGTAGGATTTTAATCTGACATACAGGGGGTTAAACAGAGTTCTGAGAAACCAGCCTAAGAGCCTAACCATTGTTTGAGTGAATAAAACTTTTATTTCAGACTTCCAATGTGGAAAGTAGTAGGCTAAACTTAGGGACACCAAAATGAAAAGTAGTCCCCGCCTGCAAGAAGTTCACATGGGAAAGACGACACAAATAAAAAGTTTCAGCTGCACGTCAGAGAAAAAGATCCCACTGTCCTTAGGGGGCAAGAGTGAAGTAGATGTTAATGCCTCTTCATTGTCATTTCCACTGACAAAATCAGATCAGTTTTTTTTGTGGAACCATTTGACAGGGCCAATGACTTTTGCGGCAAGAGCTTTCTTTTCTGGGTCTTCAAGTTGATACGGCTGCAACCCCTACAGGAGCAGGTCCAGTCCGCAGGGGGCACTTCCTGGCATGACAGCTCAGCGCCCTGGGCTAGAAACGCTGCTCTTCCCGAGGGTCTGGGATCTGAGGAATGATGGTGGTCAAAGTGGTGGTGCTCTAACTTGCCTAGCACTTGGTGCCTTCTGTTTCTCCCTCACTGTGCCTTGCTGCTTCAGCTAGACTGGCTTACTTGTTTATAATACTGTTTTCAACAGGAAGATGTATGCAGAGCTTTAAATGACTGTTTTACTAAAGAAAGCCAGGATAACCTATATATCACAAAATTAACAACTGTAAAAAATGTACCATTTTTTTTACTGGAAATCACGCAAGCAGTTAAAACAATTGTTCATTCAACATAAATTAATAGTGCTTAAGACAACATAATTCAAAAAACTAAGAAAATAGGCAATAATCTATTTCTATTTGCAATCAACATACAAGTTGTCAAGCTATTGTGAAATACATAAAACCAAAATTCTACCTCTAAAAAATTAATATAGCCAATATAGAAAGATTGATTGTATTAAGGGAAGGGAATAAGCACTTATTAAGTGCCTACTATATGTCAGGGACTATGCTAAACACTTTAAAAATACTATCTCAAATGATCCTCACAACAACCTGAGGGAGGTAAGTGCTATTACTGTCCTCATTTTACAGCTGAGAAAAGTGATCCAGGGTCACACAGCTAGTAAGTGTCTGAGACTAGGGTTGAACTCAGGTCTTCCTGGCTCCAGGTCCTGCACTTTATTGACTTGTACCACCTAGCACCCCAAATAAAATGCATAATATCTATTCTCTCATACTCATTTGACAAACATTCATTAAGCATCAACCAGGTAAAGAAGTTTTTTTACCATCCATTAACAACAGCAACAACAAAGAGTGTCCCACTATGTGTTAAGATCACACAAGGTTACCTGATGGGTACAACCACACAAACAGCTTTATTTAATTATCCTCTGATTATCAATATCAAGCAATGCCTAAAACAGGGCAATAAACTGCTCACCAAAGGTTGTTTGCCACATTCATGGACAATATCCTATACAAAGTTCAAATGTGAGAGATTCCCTAAGGATAACAAGGTCCTCCAAATGCTCTTGGTTTACATATGGCATTATATTGATTACATCAATTCCAAGAACATTATTCAGCTTCCTAAATGAGATGTAGGATCAGTTAAAAGGAATCAGTCTAATAATTAACACAGGAAAAACTAAAGCATGCCTGCTGTCCAGGCTATGGTGTGCAACTGAAGGAATAGCATATGGTTAGTCTGTCAATGCATATTAGAGAATGTTAAAGTTGTTGGAAGGGCCCTCAGCAGCCACTCTTCCAAACGATAGCAGAAAGAAATCTCCACCATAATTATTCAACTAGAACATCTATCCTCTATCTGAAGACCTCCAAGGAGCTGGAACCCACCATCTCCCACTTCTGGATAAATTCCTCCTGCTGGCTTCTAGTTCTACCCACTAGAGCAGAAGTTTTTACCCGGGGTCAGTGAAATACAGATATGTAGATAGAAATAGAGATAGATAACTGTATTTCAATATAATTGCAATCCTATATGTTTTATTTTATGCATTTAAGTATACCATTCTAAGAAGGGCATTCACAGGCTTCACCAGAATGCCAAAGGAATCCATGATACCAAAATGGTTAAGAACTCCTGGTCTGGAGCCAAAGAGAAAGAGTCTAACCCTTCCTTCCACAGAACAGCCCCTCATATACTGAAGAATGCTATCATGGCCCCAAGGAATCTTATTTTCTCCAAGCTAAAACATCCTCAGCTCCATTCAACTGCTCTCCTATGGCATGGTCCTTTAGCACCTATCTTTTCTTTTTTTTTAATAATTTACTTTCAGCTTTCAACATTCACTTCCATAAGATTTTGAGTTTTAATTTTCTCCCCCTCCCCAAGATGGTGTGCAATCTGATATAGGCTCTACTTATTCATATTAAATGCATTTTCACATTAGCTATGATGTAAAGAAGAATTAGAACTAATGAGAGGAACCACGAGAAATAAGAAACAAAACAAAAAAAAAACAAAAGAAAAGGAGAACAAATAGTATGTTTCCATCTTCATTTAGACTCCTAAGATCTTTCTCTGGATGTAGATAATAGCATTTTCCATAGTGAGTCTTTTGGAGTTGTCTTAGATCACTGCAGTGCTGAGAAAAGCTAAGTCTATCAAAGTCAGTCACTGTACAATGTGGCTGTTATTGTGTATAATGCTCTCCTGGTTCTGCTCATTTCACTCTGTGTCAGTTCATATAAGTCTTTTCAGGTTGTTCTAAAGTCCACCTGCTCATCATTTCTTATAGCACAATAGTATTCCATTACATTCATATGCCACAACTTGTTTAGCCATTCCCCAATTGATGGGCATCATCTCAATTTCCAATTCTTTGCCACAACAAAAAGAGCTGCTGTGAATATTTTTGTACTTGTGGGTCCTTGTCCTACTTTTATGATCTCTTTGGGATACAGGCCTAGAAGTGCTATTGCTGGGTCCAAGGGTATGCAGAGTTTTATAGCCCTTTGGACATAGTTCCAAATTGCTCTCCAGAATGGTTGGATCAGTTCACAACTCCATCAACAATATATTAGTGTTCCATGCAACTGGGAAATAAGAAATACAGGAAATGAGGTACAGAAATCTATCCTGCCCTACAGGAAAATAGAAGGGGAACAGGATGGGGGGGGGAGATAGAAGGGAGGGAAGACTAGGAGAAGGAGTATTCAGAATGCATGCCATCTTGGGGTGGGGGGAGGGGCAAGATGGGGTGAAAATTTGGAATTCAAAATCTTGTGGAAGTAAATGTTGAAAACTAAAAATAAATAAATTTATATTTAAAAAAATATATCAGTGTTCCAATTTTCCCACATCTCCAACATTTATCATTTTCCTGTTTTGTCATGTTAGCCAATCTGATAGGTGTGATGTGGTAACTCAGAGTCATTTTGATTCGCATTTCTCTAATTAATAGTGATTTAGAGCATTTTTTTCATATGACTATAGATAGCTTTAATTTCTTCCTCTGAAAACTGCCTGTTCATATCCTTTGACCATTTTTATCAATTGGGGAATGACTTGTATTCTTATAAAGTCAACTCGGTTCTCTATACATATTTTAGAAATGAGGCCTTTATCAGAAACACTGGCTGTAAAAATTGTTTCCTAGCTCTCTGCTTCCCATCTAATCTTGGTTCTTCAGCACCTATCTTGGAGAGATACCACAACTGGACTCTGAGCTAGGCGCAGAAATGAAATGACTAGGAGGGGAAAAGCAAGCTGGATTTTTTTTTAAGGCAACTGAACTTTAGTGACTTGCCCAGGGTCACACAGCTAGTAAGTGGCTGGTCTGAGGCCACATTTGAACTCATGACCTCCTGACTTCAGGGCCGGTGCTCTATCCACTGTGCCACCTAGCTGCCCCAGCAAGCTGGATTTTGAGAGATTTTTGTCTAAGCGGCTCCTTGACACAAACACAAAAACCCTATCTCTTTAATACCAACATTCTTCCAGCACATTAGAAGGCTGTGAATCATGGAATATCAAACTCTCCAAAAGGTTAAAACTGTAAAGGTAACCCAAAGGACAATGATGGGCATTAGCAGATTTGCACACAAAAAGTTGCATGAAAGAGATCATTCAGGAAATATATGATCAGAAAGTAGGATGGTCACACAGCAAGAGACTGGATAGCCAAGAGCTACACTGGTACTCACAGAATTTAAAGGACTTTGGGTACGTTGAAAATTTCGTCTATGGAGAACTCATAAGAGGATAAGGACAAGAACTGCACAGTTAAGAGGACATAGACATTACCACCTATGCCTCTGTAGTAAGTACCCCACATTGTTGAGATCACCAATCAATTGAAGTATTAAAGAAATACATAGAACACAAATGTTAGGCTGGAAAATGGTCAAGACTTTTTTTTAAAAGTCCCCTGACTTCAGAGTCTACTAGGAGTAATAACACATAACAATAACACATTTGTACATTATAGAAGTACAAACTGAGTGCTTTGCAGGGTTAGGTGGGGGCAACTTATTATTACACTATGGATATACAGTCAGGGTGGAGGGGCAGGGGAGAGACAATCAGCACAGGCCTCATGAAAGAAGTGACACATATATGGACTTCTAAGGATGGACCGGAATTTAATGGGTAAAGAGGGATAAAGATTCCAGGCATAAAGATCAACAATGACAAAGGAGAAGAAAACTACAGAGTGTATTAAACAGGAAGCAAGTATGCCTGTTTGGCTAGAATATAGCTTATGTGGAAGCAACAGGAGATGAGCTTGAAAAAGCAGGATGACACCAAGTCTGTGGAATTAAACTAGTTGGTGGGCCTCTAAAGAATTGTAAGCAGAAGGGAGATACATGCATGAGGAAGATGATTTTGGCAGCTGTATGAAGGAAGGACTGAAGGGAGAAGAGGTAAAATAACTATTAGAAGTCTGTCCCAATAGTATAAAGATGATAATGAAGATCTGGGTAATAAAGTGGCAGATATCTTTGTTTTACACCTCATTTCATATTGATAATCAGAGCAGCACCGAATAAAAGTTATCTATGTTTTCCTCAGTTGTTTTCTATCATTTCACAATTACCTCACTTAAAACACTCTAAGTTCTCAGGGACAGTTCTCACACACACAGTCAATGCACAGTCAAGATAAATTATGATAAACTCAGTTTTGACCTCAAAACTCCTTTTCATTTTGTAGTTTTGGATGAACCATAAGTGACAGGACAAAATGGGGATTATTCATATAAAAGAACAGCTATACAATATCATGCAATTCAAAAGGAGGTGAACATGGTAATCATAAACTTATTTGTCTAGTGTTTCTCCTTTCTAGGAATATTATTATTGTTAATCTCATTTCCCTTTACTTTTATACAATAATCTCAGTTAATAATTCACATTCAAATAGAACTTTTAAGATTTGCAAAGCACTTTACATACATCATTTCATTTAGTCCTCACCACAGCCCTGTGACATAGGAGCTCTGACTATTCTCATTTTGCAGATGAGGAAATTCAGGCTTGAAAAGGTTAAGCAACTCGCCCTGGGATGCAAAGCTAGTGAGTGTCAGAGGTGAGCCCTGAGCCCCAGCCTTTATGCTGATGTCCTCTCTCCATGACACACTACACAGTAAAGACATTTTCAGTTCTTTTTCCTCTCTTCCTAACTTCTCTAATCTGTTAAGGGCACAGACTAATCTCTGAGAGTCACCCAGCTTCTCAGAGTCATTCCTGGCTCTTTTCTCTCTAGTCAATTCTACTTCCATAACACAGCTCACGCAGTAAACAACCCAAGTTCAGGCCCCCATCACCTCTCACCTAGGCATTATTCTAATTAGCTTCCCTGCCTCCAGCCTCTCACCTTTCTAGTCCATCTTCAATAACCAGATATTCCTAAAGCATAGTTCTGACCAGGTCACTGACCAGCTTCTAGAAGAAAAAACAAATCGCTCTGATTGGTTCTTAGAGGTGTTAACATTTTGTCCAAGGACTACCTTTCCAGATTTATTGACTATTACTATCTTTATGGCCAAACTGGCCTACTCACTTCCCCACATGACATTACACATTCCATTTCCATGCCTTTGCACAATGCTGTCCCTCGTGAATGAAATTAATTCCCTCCTCACCACCACTTCATTGACTCCCTAGCCCTATTCAAAGGTTCAGCTCGGGTGCCCTTTACACAGAAAACCTATGTGATCTTCTCTTCCCCACCCCCAGCCCTGAAACTTATTAGTGGCCTCCCTCTAGAAATTACTTTACCTATATTTTCTAAATAATTTATATGTACATGTTATTTCCTTCCAACAGGTCCTTGAGGACAGGGATCATTTGTTTTTGTCTTTGTATACCCAGAACTTAGCGTATGCTATTCCCTTCTTTGATCACAATCTGTTATTCTACCTCTCCCTCTGTCTTACAACCCAAACCTTCCTCATCTTGACTCCTTAGTGAACCAGTTCAATTCTACATTGTCCTTTTCTCTTAAATCCCTTGTCCCCTTATCCTATGCTAATCTTGCCCTGCCCAGCCTTGACTACCAACTGCTGGCATTGCTTCTACTCACCTGTTGCCAAGTAAGGCAGAGAAAAATCATAAAACCTTGCTGAGTGGGCCCGTGTAACATAGCAATCTAAACTGGGCCCTCACTGCAGCAAGAAAATCTTTTTATACCACCCGCTATTCCACTCTCCACAGCAGCTTTTCCAAATCTTTCCATCCCTTCTCAAACCTCCCATGGTTCCCTCCCTCCCCACCCTCTCAGCTGAGAACCTTGCATCTTACTGAAGAAACTGAGGTTGTTTGCCTAGAGCTCTCTCTTCTGCCCTCCTCCTCATCTCGTATCACTCAAATGTCTTCTACCACTATCTCCATTTCACTCTTGTTTCATGTGAAGAGGATGGCTCTTCTTCCCAAAGTAAAGCCCTACATACGCAAATGATTCCACTCCATCCTGTCTTTTCCAGCAGATTGCCTCCTCTATCATCCCCACTCTCTCACATATCTTCAATCTCCTCTTGTCTAATGGCTGCTTGCTTACTGCCCACAATCATGCACATGTGTCCATAGCCTCAAAAAGCCCCCTCTTATCCATCCATCCCCTCTAGCTCTTGTCACATCTTTCCTGCCTTGGAGAATACTGCCTACAATAGGTGCCTCTACTTCCTTTCCACTAACTCTCTTCTCAACACTCTTCAGCCTAGCTTCTTAGCTTGTAATTGTAACTGCTCTCTCCAAAGTTATTAGCAGTCTCTCAATTTCCACATTAATGGCCTTATCTCAGTCCTCCTCAGCAGTCTTGGAAACCATCCACTGCTCTTCCCCTTGATTTCCTCTTCTAAGTTTCTGGAGCACCACAGTCTCCTGATTTTCCTCCCCTATCTGATCAATCTTTCTCATTCTCCTCTGGTGAATCTTCATTGAGGCCCCACTTACAGTGTGTGTCCCACAGTGCTCTTACTAGGGCCCTCTTCTTTTTTCCCTCTATGTTATTTCACTTGGTGATCTCATCAGCCGTCATGAAGTCAACTATCATCTCTATACTGACGATTCTCACATTTATTTGTCCAGCCTCTGCTAAACTCTACTGTCACATCTCTACCTCATTTTAGGTCATCCTACATTGGATGGGCCAAGGAAATCTTAAACTCAATATGTCCAAAATGGAACTCATTATTTTTCCTCAAAAGCTCTCTCTTCTTCCTAACTTCCCTCTTACTGTCAAATGTACCACCATCCTCCCCATCCTAGGTTTACAACCTAGGTGTGTCATCCTCAACTCTTTAATCTCTCTCACACTGCTTTCATTTCCAATGTGTTGTCAAGGCCTGTTTTTACCTTCATTCTGTCCTATGACATTGCCACACCCCTGAGGCAGGCGGTCATCACATCTGTGTCACAAGTCTCTTCCCACTCCAGCTCATCCTCCACTCAGTATCAAAATGATCTTCCTAAAGAGGGGGTCTGACCACTTCACAGTCCCATTCAATAAACCCCAGTGACTCTCTATCACCTCCAGGATCAACAATAAAATCTTCTGGTATTCAAAGCCCTTAATAACCTGCCTACGCACCTTTCCAGTTTTTTATGCTTTTCAGCCCCACCCCCTAGATGGCCTGCAATCTGGTGACCCACCCAGGCCTTCTAGCTATTCCTCTCACAAGACACTCTCTCTACTCTGGACATTTTCTCTGGCTGTCCCCCATGCCTCCAATTCTCTCCCTTATTTCCACTTCGTGGCTTACTTGGTTTCCTTCAATTTTTGGTTAAAATCTAACCTTCAACAGAAAGTCTTTCCAAATCTTCCAATCCCCATTAATTCTAGTGCCATCCCTCTATTGTTCATCTCTAGTCTATCCTGTATATATTTTGTTTATACATACGTTATATGTGTGCTGTCTCCCCCATTAGACTGTGAGCTGGACAGCACCTTGCACCCAGTAGATGCTTAATAAATGTTTCTTGATTGACAGGAACACTGACCTGGTTACCAAAAAAGACAGAAGCAGCTCTTCAAACAAGGAGCTGTCAAGAAAGAATAATCCAGAAGTCTAAGTATATAACAGTGGCACAGGCAACAACACAGGAATCGCTGGCCACTTTGCAGGCAGGCAAAGCAAAAGAATCTTATGTTCAATTTCTGGCTAAGATTTTAGAAGTCACTGAATGAACTCTGATTAAAATAACTTTCCCAGACAATTTAATATCAAATTAAATTATATACACAGTTCAAAGTCATATCATTATGACCAGTTTTATTCTGCTCATAGAACAACAAAAAGTTACACAAGAACCATGCACAAGTTTTTTTGTTTTCTTTTGGGGTTGGGGTTTTTTGGGGGTTTTTTTGGTGACAGGAAGGTTGGGAAGGTAGGAGATGATGAGCTGATCCACGAATCTATAATTCCCATGGCATCTCTAACTTTACAAAGCTTACTCCTGAGCCCCACATCCCCCCAAGGAGGTAAATGACAAGCACTGCCTTTTAGACTAGGTTTAAGTAAATGTGTTTCCAATTTAAGTAAGAAGGTCAATTTTCAGGACAAGTTCATCTTAATAGGTTTGATTCCACATATGAACATCCAAGCCATCAGTTACACAATCTGTTAAGCAACAGGTCTCCCAAATTCTTCATCTAAATATTTTTCACATTCAGTACATGGCATTTTCTGTGCAGTCATTGCATTAATTCTAACACTCAAATGTCTCAAGTTGCAAAGATGGTCTTGCTGCCAAAAGGGGGAGAAGGAAATAAAAACTGGCTCTTCCAGCTTAACAATCCACTAAATCATCAAGTATATTCTAGTAACTAGATAAAAACACTAAACTGGGTGGCTTGAGCAGACAAATTTATGCATGCTTCAGTTTCTTATTAATGAGACGAAAGGGCTGAATTAGATGATGACAATGTTACTTCCACATCTAAATATTATGATCTCATAAATCAGTGGTCCCTAAAACTGACAAACTAATTGATCCTGGATAGCCAAAACACCTTGGTTGTGTCAAGTATTTCAACTTTAACATCTTAAAGTGAAAATGTTTTACACCTACCACAGTTATGTAAGGTATTAATAAAATATTACCGCACAAGTGTGGAGCCCTCTGGAAAAGGAACATTATATAAATACAAAGTAAAATTATACCAGTAATATCTCATAAGTTACTGACAGTCTTCTTCATTATAAAACAACAAAAGATAGTCTCTCTCAAGGTTTTTCTGGTAGCATCAGATAAAGTTTAAAGGAACTTTTCTTAAAAGCTTAGAAGGACAAAATTGCTAGGTCAAAAGCCTCTTAGAATATTTATCGCTCTATCATGTATGGACCTATATAAACTTTGCTCAACAAAATTCAAAGACAGCCTACATGCATATAACCTTTCCTCTCTTCTTCCCATCTTTCCCTACTACAGTTTTAACTATTATATTGAACATATATATAATATCGAGCAGTTTTCCAGCTAAAATTAAAATTTTTTAAATTAAAGAAAAACAAACTCTTTGTTATATGGGATGGCTCTAGGGGAAGGACAATAAAGGGAAATTTAGGTAATGTAAAAACAAAGGATAGCAATAAAAATTCATTTTAAAATTTATGAAAATCATTGCTAATGTTATTTACAACCAATTTTCATTAGATATAATTATTTAAATAGAATAAAACTTTTTTTCTATCTTCATCCTCTTTAACTTCTCTAAGACATACAAAATCGTGTACCAGCATTTCCTTAATAGCCCATATCCCTGGCTTCTGAGACACAGTATTCCCTTTCTGTCCTAACCCTTAAATACTGATGTATTTCAGTTTGGTCCTAGCTCTCTCCCAGTTCCCTCTCTTCTTGGTGATCTCTGACCTCATCCACATTCAGCTTCACTTTTCTTCTCTACACTGGGGAGAAGGGAGGGCCCTACTGACTTGGGGGTAGAAGCACCTAAGTTTAAATTCTCCTTTAGGCACAAAATTTAGCTGTGTGATCCAGAACAAGGCATGTAACCTTTCTAATCCTCAGTTGCCTCATCTGTAGAATAGAGATAAACTTGTACTAATACCTTACAGGGCAGTATGAGGATCAAATAAAACATAAGAATTGAATGTAAAACACTCTGCAAATATAAAAACATTATAGAAATGTTAGCTACTATCATTTTATAAATAGACGGAAATTTATCTGTCTACCCCAATTCTTTCCCAAAGTTCCAATCCCTTATTCCAACTATTACCTGCAATGGCTACCTACACCTCAAACTGACAAAGCTGAGAAAGAACTCACTATCCTCCCCCATCCCACGCATCCAAGCACCAAACAAGCCTCTTCCATTAAATTCAGTTTTGCCTTTTCCTCCCCTCTCCTGTACCTTATTCATCCTTTCAGGTCAAGGTTCTACAGTATCCCTCTAATTCAGATTAACTGTAACTACTCTTTTTCAAACAACGATTTCTTCTCACTGAGAGGGTTATGGAATACTCCTAACTAGTATTCCTGCCTAAAATCTGTCTTTTCTACTTCTGCTACCTCAGTCAGTCAACAAGTTTATAAAGCCCTGTGTTAAGTGCTAGGATACAAAGAAAAGCAACAACAAGGTCCATGTCCTCAAGGAGATCACATTCCAATGGGGGAAATTATATTATCAAGGTATATTCTAGATGATACAGATTATGTGAAAGTAAACTGAAAGGAGAAGGCATCAGCAGCTGATGGGAACTAGAAAGGCTCTTGTAGAAGGTGAGATCTGAGCTGAGTTGTGAAGGAGATCAAGGAAACCTACATATTGGTAGCTGAGGGCAAAGCATTGCAAAGACAGCTAGTGAAAAGGCACAGCAGTTACCTACAACTAAATACAGCAGTGAGACACATTTTTAGACACAGCCTATGCAAAAACCTGTTTTGTCTGAATATACATATTTATTATAACATTTTTATTTTCCTCAATGGGGGAAGCTGAGAAGTAAAGGAAATAGGTATCTGCTAATTGGGAAAAAAAAGTTAAATTTTAAAAAAGAAAAGTCAGGAGACTCTATATTGCAGAAATTATAAGTAGACCAATGTAGCTATACAGTCAAGTGCATAGAGAAGAATAAAAGGTAAGAAAGCCAGAAAGGCAAGAAATAAGCATTGATTAAATACTTACAATGTGCCAAGCACCATGATAAGCATTAGGGATGCCAAGAAAAGCAAAAAGAGATTCTGCCCTCAAGGAGCTCACATCCTAATGTAAATATAAGATAAATATATAAAAGGTAAACTAGTGATAAACAGAGGGAAGGTACTAGAATTCAGGAGAATTGGGAAAGGCTTCCTACAGAAGGTAGGATATTAGCCAAGACTTTAAGGAAACCAGGGGACCTCAGAGGTAGAGACAAGGAACACACTCTCAGTAGGCTGTTTGATGAACAGTGAGGAGGTAAATGTCACTGCACTGCAGAGTATGAAAAGGAAAGGAATGTCTAAGAAGAACTGAAAAATAGGAAGGGGCTAGTTATAAAGGATTTTAAGAACCAAGTAAGAGGGTTTATATTGGATCCCAGATGTGACAGGGAGCCACTGGAGTTTAATGAGCAGGACAGTGACATGGTTAGAGCTGTACTTTAGGAAGATTACTTTAGCAGCTGAGCAGAGGATAGACCAGAGAAGGGACAGCCCCGAGGCAGGGAAAGCCCCCCAGCAGCCCAGTGCAATATTACAGCTGTGAGGTGAGAA
Source organism: Phascolarctos cinereus (assembly GCF_003287225.1). Taxonomy (NCBI): domain Eukaryota; kingdom Metazoa; phylum Chordata; class Mammalia; order Diprotodontia; family Phascolarctidae; genus Phascolarctos; species Phascolarctos cinereus. The sequence goes on along the minus strand of NW_027555514.1, from coordinate 234,857,594 downwards.
GAGTCTACAGCAACAGGATGGCAGTGTCAGAGGAGAGAAGGGAACACATGTGAAAGGTGTTGCAAAAGTACAATTGAGAGGATTTGGAATATATTGGAGAGAGATGGGTAGGAGGTAAGCAGTAAGAGTAAAGGAGGCACCCAATTTGTGAGTCTGAGTAACTGGGAGGAAGGTGTCCTTGATAACAAAGAAGTTAGGAAAAGAGGAAGATTTGGGGGTAAAGATAACAATGGGAAATACTGATTTCTTGGCAGATGGCCTCAATTATTTTGATAAACACTACCTCACATTTTCAGGTGGGAAAAGGGGTGCTGGAGGGAAAGGGAGGGAGTGGAAGAGAGACAAAAATATTTGGCAGAGCCCCTATGGTGAGATACTAAATCAATTAAGGAGGGGAAAATGTTTGCCTTGCTGCAATGAGGGTCCAGTGTAACAAATTTATCTTGGACCCAGTCAGCAATGTTTCCTGATTTCCTTTAGCTCTGTTCAGTAGCATGTGAACAGAAGCAAAGATGGTGGATGGTGGAAATAATTCAAGGTTGACATTTGGCAAGCGGTGATGCGTGATAGAACAAAGGGGCAAGGCAATCAAGGACAGAGGATAGTACAGAATTGAGCTCATTCACCAAAGGGTGGAAATAGGGAAGGAAAAAGAGTGTAGGCAGTGCAGAGATGGTGGCTTCAGAAAGAACTGAGGGATGGAGGGGATAAAGATTAAAGTAAGAACAAAGAACTGAGTTAGGACTCATAAGGCACTGGGAAAGATAGAATGAGAAAAGACTATGCTTAGGTAAAGCAAATTCAGAAGTGGATGACAGCAAAGTCAAGGGTATAACCTAAGCAATCTTCCAAAAACTACTATGATTCTGTCCCTGTGCCACTCAGAAAATTTCCTGGGACTTCCTAACCCTGAACAAATCAAATGTACAGTCTTCACTCTGGTATTCAAGGCCTTACATAATACAACTCCAATTTAAATGCCCAACTATTTATATCATTCTACTCCTCCCTTTACATATTCTACATTCCAGCCAAACTGAACTTCTCTACATTTTCCATTCTCATCTTGCCTTCTCCTCTAGTCCATGCCATCCTCATACCTGAAATGTCTTTGCCCTTCCCCATACAATCTATGAAATATCACACACACACCCTTCTCCCACCACCACCCCTATGAAGTCTGAGTAAAAATGATCTCTCCCTCCTCAAACTGCTCACTGCATTTTGCCTGGACCGCCCTTCTGTGCTTCTCTCTTTCATATCAAAATTATTTTTTATACCAATCATTCTATTAGATTTTAAGCTTCTGAAAATCAGGGCTTGCATTGTCTCAGCAATCTGTATGTTTGGAGCCCTTAGAACATGTACACTATAAGTGCTTAATTAAAATCTGGTGAAACTTCACCCTGAAGAAGAGACCAAAAATTACATCTTAGGAAGCCTACCTTCTTTGCAGAGTCAGGGGTGGGGGGAATGTCAACACAATATGGCATGTACTATCAGACTACTGCTAATGTCTGTTAGTTTTGCTAAACTGGGTTTTTTTCCCCCTTCTCTTTTGTATTCTTTGATACAAGGGATAGCTCTCTGGGTAGGGAAAGAGGAGTTCTATATCGGAAATGAAAACAAAGGATATCAATAAAAAGTTTTAAAGGTCAATGAATTGAATCTGCAAATGTTCAGCAATATTTCTAGTTTTCTTTAAAACAAGGCCAGTACTACTTCATACTACTCTAGGCCAGTGGTTCTTAATATTTTTTTAACAGACATTTTAACTATTTCCATAATGTTACAACCTTAAAAACCTACCAAACCTAAAACTCTCAAAAGAAATAAATCTTAGGCTTCTACCTCATTAGCACCATGATCTAACCAACTGAACTAACCAACCCAAGCTCATACTAATTCCCTTTTCTCTACAAAAGGGGAACTCTCAGCCTGTTCACAAATATATCAAGTATATTTCTCTTAAGCAGAGAAAACTAAATTAAGTGTACAAATTTTGATGAGAAAAAAAATTAAAATTTGCCAGAAATCATTTCTATGATACACACATCAGGAGGGAAAAACAAAAATTACTATGATAGTCCACATTTAGCCACAATCTCTTATAAATTATATGTTTACATATTAACGTGAAGGCATCCTCCTACTCAAACATCTACACAAAGCCCCAGATGAGGACATATTTTAAAACATCTTGAGCTATTTAAATATATGCCATCAGATACTAGTAGTTTACCTATCCCAAGCCTCTCTCTAAAAAAAACCAAAAACAAAAAAAATAAATATTCATGTATTTTATGGATCTCTAATCCCTAGCTCTCTACACACAACTAAGCTCTAGATGAAATAAATGTTTCCCAATAAAAAGGAAATAAAAGGTTGGGGGGGAAAAACTAGTTCCCCCCCACAGAATGAGATTTTCCAAGAAAGACAACATGAACAGCCAGTGACAAAGTATTAAAAGCCACAAAATGATTTCTAAATATGTGAAGATACTGTAAGTTAAAACAAACAAAAAAAAACCATACAAAGTAAAAAGGAGTACTATGAGATTTCTTTCCATGTTATCTATGTATTTTCCACTAAACTACTCCAAGGTGATCTTAGGCTCTGAAAGGCTACACCAGGGAAGCACATAAGCTTTGACATTTCCTCTACTGAGCTGGAAATGTTTCAAGTAGTGAAGCCTAGACAGCAGTGAACTGTCAACAGAGGATGAACATAGTTAAGTTCAAAGAGGCTCATTACCATAACGTTGGCGAATAGGTCAATTATTTTGGATAGGGTTTGGAGAAGTTACAAACTGTGCAAACTTTTTAAAATCTTCTGATGTGTTTACATATTAATTGCCACCAGCAACAGTAAAAGGAATCTGAGCTCCTTATCCATATATCTGTTTTCAATACCTACAGCATCTCTAGACAAAAATGACTCTGAAATATCATATAACCATTCATGTATACCCCAAGTGGGCAAACAATCTAAAGTATTCTGACACTAGAAAGAAAAAATATATTTCCAGATAGATTATTCAGTAGATATCTTTCTACTCCACCTGAAACTGTCAGAGAGGATGTGCCCTAGACTACCAAATTCTCCAGTCACCCAATACATAATCCATTTATATACCACCTAATATTTAAATTGTTGCAAATCACAAAGTGTCTCCTCTATTGTGAAAGCTGTACTTTCCTTCAAAGATGTCATCTACTTCCATTTGCTTCCAACCATCACCTCTGTGACTTGCAAATGGATCTTTCAAGCTATGACCTTTCTTCTAACATGTTTTCTCTTCTTTTCCCTTTTTTTGTTACTATCACTTCCCAATCACTCCCTCCACCTCCAAAGGACCAGTTGTTGCAAAAATTATGTACACTAAAGCAAAACAAATCAACATATGAGCCACGTTCTTAAAACATCCTGAGGGGCAGCGAGGTGGCGCAGTGGATAGAGCACTGGCCCTGAGATCAGGAGGACCCGAGTTCAAATCCGGCCTCAGACCAAACACTTGACACTTACTAGCTGTGTGACCCTGGGCAAGTCACTTAACCCCAATTGCCTAACCCTCCCCCCAAAAAAAATTTTAAAAAAAACCATTCTGCACTCTGCACCTCTAGTCTACCACACCATTCTCCCCAGGGTGGGAGTCACCCTTCACTCCCACTCTCTATTCCTATTCCCCTCAACCACAACTACCCCAACCCCAACTAAGTATTATTCTTCCAGATCTACCCCAGCCTTCCACTGTGTTTTCCATAATTAACAAACTTACTTTCATCTTAAGCCTTTTCCATTCTAACTCTTTTCATCTTCTGGCTCCCTCCTGATTTTCCATTCCTCAATTTTAGTGCCTTCCCTCTAAAATTACCCCAATCTATCCTGTAGTGTCTTGTCTGGACATAGTGTTTTACATGTTGTCTCCCTCATTCATGATAAGCCTCACTGAAAGAAAGGTCTGTTTTTCACCTTTCTTGTATCCCTAGAGCTTAGCACAGTGCTTACACTTTGTAGACACTTAAATGCTAGTTGACAGACTGAATCACTGATGAAACTTCATCCTTGGTCATCCCTGCTAGAACTGATTGAACTTTCAGTCACACCGATCCTCCTTACCCTGAATATCACTGGTGTTGGTGTAAGACTTAAAACACTCCATACCTCCCACTCTGCCACTTCTAGACTATCATTTCATGATCATCTCTCATCAACATCTCCTCCTCCGAGGTCCACACTTTACAAATTTAACACTCAGATTAGATCCTAGTGGTTTTTATCTATCAAGCCCCAAGACATTCTCCTGCCCTCCTCAATGAGTTAGATCAGTGTCTGGCTCACAGTCTCTCTTTCTCTCTAGGGCAATCCCTCTAAACCTCAGTTCTTTCCCAGGACATTAGCAATTCACTGGATACACTCTCCTCCCTTCCCTACAACCAGCCCTTGGTAAATGAACTCAACTCTGAGCTCTGCATGTGAATCCTTTGGCCCCTAGTCCAGATCACACCTTGTCAAATCCCAGTCCTGGATTACCCCCAGCACCTGCCTCCCATCACACCTATTCATGTGCTACTTCTTTAGTTTAACTGGATGAAATCATGAAACTCTGCTGACTGTGCCCACTACAAATTTAAGTAAAGTAATCTCAACTGGACATTCACTGTAGCAAATGAATCCATTTACGCCTAATTAACTGACTAATCCTCCCACTTATCACAGCAGCTGTTAGTCTCTCCTCAAGCCCCTTACAGCACTACTCGCCTACCCTTTTAGATGAGGAGTACTTCAAGGAAAAGACTGAGGCCATTAGTCAAGTGCTCCCCTCTTATCTCCTCTTCATCTCACATCACTCAGACATCTTTCTCCACTATCTCCTCCTTCATTCCAGTTTCATACAGAGAGGTGGCCCTTCTCCTTGTCAAGGTAAACCCTGCCACACGCATCTTTGCTCCTATCCCCTTATCATCCCTACTCTCTCCTTAATCTTCAATCTCTTCCTTCTGTGTCACCATCAACCTTCCTTTTGTCTCCTCCATCCTTAAAAGATACTCACTTGATCCACAGCTGTTGTCCTCTATTTCTTATCCCCTTGGTGGCAAGCCTCCTGAGAGAAAGTAGTCTACATCTGATGTCTCCACTTCTCCTCTCACCCTCTTTTAAACCTTCCACAATGTAGCTTCCAACCTCCTCATTCAACTGGAACTACCCTCTTCAAATGACCTCTTTATTGCTAAATCTAAAGACCTTTTCTCAATCCTTGCCCTTCTTGATGTATCTGCAGCCTTCTGACATTCATTGATGATCACCCTCTCTGCCTGATTCCTCTTTCCTCTAAAGGTTTTCTTGACATTGACCTCTCCCTGTTTTCCTTTTACCTACAACAGCTTCTTCTCAGTCTTCATTGCTGGATCTTCATAGAGACATACTGACAAATCCTGAGTTGTTTTTCCCCCAACAAAGCTCTGTGGTGGACCCTCTTTTCCCACTATACTATCTTGCTTGGTTATTTCATCAGCTCTAATGTGTTATCTCTATGCAAATGATTCCCATATCTATACATCCAGCCCTAGTCTCTCTGCTGAGCTACAGTCTTGAATCTCCAACTGCCTCTAGGACATCTTAAGCTGTATGTCCCACAGGCATCTCTAACTGAACCTGCCCAAAACAGAATTCATTATCTTCTCCCACCCCACTCCCACTCTGTTCTGAACTTCCCTTTCACTTTAAAGGGCACAACCATCCTCCCAGTCGCCCAAGCCCAAAATTTGTTCCCTAGGTCCTCACTCTCACCCTTAATACCCAACCCATTGCCAAATCTTGTGCTTGCTGTCACAATAACTCCCCTATGAGTCCCTTTTCCTCCACTCATACAGCCACAACCCTAGCTCAGGCTCTCATTACTCCTCTCACCTCTGTACTGCAACAGCCTCCTGGTTGGTCTCCCTTACCTCAAAAGTCTGTCCCTACTCGAAGCTATTCTCCATGCAGATGGCAGAGTTATTTTCCTAAAGCACAGATGTGACCATGTCACCCTCTGTCCCAGTTCAATGAAGTCCAGTGGCTCCCTATTACCTCCAGGATCAAATATAAAATGCTGTTTGGCTTTTAACACCCTCCACAACCTGCCCCCTTCTACCTTTCCATTTTTCTTACACTTTCTTCCCCTTCAAGTACTATAAAATACAATGATAATGGCCTATTTATTATTCCTTGAATATGACACGCTATCTCTGGACTCTGTGCTAACCTCCCTGCCTGAAATGCTGTCCTTTGCTACTTCCACCTCCTGGCTTTCCTAAGCTCCTTCGAGACTCAGCTCAAATTGTACCTTCTGAAAAAGGTCTTTCTTTGTCTCTCCCCATTCCCACAACTGTTACTGCTTTCCCTCAGATATACAGTACATCTACACTCTGTGTGTGTGTATCTTGTATGTATACAGTTATTTGCATACTGTCTTCGTCATTGGAATGTGAGCTGCTAGAGGGTATGGACTGTATCTCTGCCTTTATTTATATACCCACTGCTTAACATAGTTAGCCCTTCACAAATGCTTACCGACTAAATTACTGACATATGGTCATTGCACTGATCAGAGTTCTGAAGACTTTCAATGTTGTTTGTTCTTTGTTACTGTGGTCATCGTGTAAATTTCTCCTGGTTCTGTTCACTTTGCCCTGCATCAAAACACACACTTATTCCCACGTTTCTAAGAATTTTTCCCATTTGTCATTTCTTATCACACAATAACAGTATTATATTCATAGACCAAAATTTATTCAACCACTCACCAATCAACGGATAACCACTTTCTCTCCAGTTCATTACTATTACAAAAAGTATTCCTATAAATATTTTTATACATATGGGAACTTTCCCTGTATTTTTGGCCTCTTTAAGGTATATGTCTAATAGTGGTATCATTGTTCAAAGAGTGCATACAGTTTAAGTGACTTTTTTAGTATGATTAAAAATTATTTTCTAGAATGAATGAACCAATTCACAGCACCACCAATAATGCATCAATGTGCCTGTCCACCTACAGCCTCTTCAACAAGTAGTATTTTCATCTTTTGTCATACTTGCCAATGTGACAGGTGTGAGATTAAACCTCAAGAGTTGTTTAATTTCCATGTCCTGTACTGTTAGTGGTGTGGAGCACTCTTTAACAAAATGTTGTTGATAACTTTCATTTCCTCTTTTGAAAACTACTTGTTCATATTTCTTGATCATGTTCATAAAATAGTTAAGACCTCTTTCTTAAGTTCCAATACATTTCCAACTGCCTGACGGGCACTTATATCTCCATGTCCTGACAACACCATAAACTTAGAATGTTTAAAACTGAGCTTACCATTTTCCCTCTCAAACCAATTCTGACTTATGATTTCTGCTTCATGGGATCACAGATTTAGAGCTAGAAGGGCCTTTAACAGGTCAACCAGTACAATCCATTATTCTAGAGATGAATCATTCAACAAGCTAATTTTATTAAGCACTCTCTGTGTCAGGCATGGTGCTAACAAGTACTCTACTTAAAAAAACAAAAAAGAATTAGCCACAGCCCTCAAGAGCTTGACACAAAATAGATACAAAGTAACCTTAGATGGAAAGAAAGTAGCATGGGGAGGGCAGGAACCAGGAAAGGCCTTCTAAGAAGAAAGGTTAAGTGACTAGTAAGGTCCCACAGTCTATAGCCTCAGAGCTGGGATTCTGTTAGTATTATTACCACACTCTCAGTACCAAGGCACAGGATTTTAGGGGTAATCTTGGACATCTCCAAATCCTTCAACCTGTACATCCAGCCTCTTGTACAATTCCTATTTCATAGCAGGCAATCAAGTGTTTCTTAAAGTGAATCAGTCAGCAGGTGTTAAGTCTTTCTTCATCACATGCCTATCATCAGGGCAGGCTTCCTTCTCATCTCCCTAAAAATACCAGGTTCTCCCTGCTCTAAATCATCCTGCACAATATTACCACAATAGTGTTCCTGAAGCACAAAATCACGGAATTCAAACTTTAGAGTTAAATAGGACCCCAGCAGACATACAGTCCAAACCACAACCAAAACGGAATCCCCAGTATATAACACCCAACCAGTGATCATCCAGCCCCCATCTCCATAATTTTTCCTGACATCAAGCCTGAATTTTCCTCCTCCAACTTTCACCTATTGCTGCACTCAGGGACCAAGTAAAATAATTCTAATCTCTCCTTCAAATGACAATCTCCCTTTCCAATATCTGAATATATCAATTATGTCTTATTTCCTATCTCTCAGCCCATCCCTCCCCCCTTCTACTGTCCAAGCTAAATAGCTCCAATTCCATCAAATGGTCTTTATGTAAGATGGACTCAAGGCTTGGATATCCTCTTGACTCTGTAACTTATCAATGTCTTTCTTAAACTGTTGGTGTCCAAAACTGCACACAATACTCCAAATGTGGTCTAAGCAGAACGAAGTGACTGGCACCTCTTTATTTTCCCCTGAATGCTGTGTCTCTCTTAATAGAGCCCAAAATCATATTGGGTTTTTTTTGGCTGCCAACTCTTATTGAGCTTGTACTCCACTAAGCCCCTAGATCTTTTTCAGACATACTACTTGCTAATCACACCTCCCCTTTTGTTTGCACATGAAACTGACTTTTTGAAACTAAGTGTAAGACTATGTTTATTCCCAATGAACTTCATCTTAACAGTCAGTCTAACACCTTAGTCCAAGGTATTAGGGGACCCAAGCTCCACAGATAGATTTCAGGGTGTATATGAATATGGATGGAGAAAAAATTATATATTTATTTTCAAAAACCTATCTGAAATTTAACATTTCCTTCAATAATGATTTTTTAAAAATTATTCTGAGAAAGAGTTCAAACAATTCAGTAGACTGCTTAAGTGGTCAATAGCACAAAAAAGTCAAGAACTCTGGCTCTAGCTTCCCCCCCACCCACCAGGCAATTGGGGTTAAGTGACTTACCCAAGGTCAATCAGCTACTAAGTGTTAAGTGTTTAGTCTGAGGCTGACATTTGAACTCAGGTCCTCCTGACTTCAAGGGCCGGTGTTCTATCCACTGCACCGCCTCACTTCCCCTTGCTCTAGCTTCTTAATACCTATTTAGATCCTGTCTTCTAACACACTGTGTTAGCTATTCATCCCAACTTTTAGTAATGTGCAAATCAGATAAGCATGACATCTATGCTTTTATCCAGGTTACTGTCAAAAATGTTAAACAAGATAGGGCCAAGCATTTTTAAGTGTGTTATCTTCCTGTTCCAAAATCTTTAATGCCTCTCATAGCCTAACCAACATAAGCCCAAATTCCTGGCTTTCAAAGCCTTCTAAACTGACCATCTCAGTCTTTTGTGAAAAGAAATGTGATAAAACAGAATGCTAGATTTAAAGTCAGAAGACCTGGGCTGGAATCTTGCCTTAGACACTACCTGTGTGACCATGGCTAAGTCACATCCTTGTAAAGCTTAGGTTTCCTCATCTATAAAACCGGAATAGTACAATACTTACCTCATAGGGAGGTTGGAAGGAAAGAGCTTCGCAAACTGTATAAGTGAGTTCCTTTTACATGATAACAACAATAATAAAATTTTTTACTACTTCCAAAAATGAATTCTATATTCTGAAAAACTTGGATGATTTGCTGTTCACATTTGCTAATACCATTCCCTCTTTTTATAATGATCTTTCACCAATTGTTTTTATTTGTCAAATCTTTCCCACCCTTCAAAGGCCAATTCTACATGTCTCTATGATGCTTTCTCTTGTCACCTTAGGTAGAAATCATAGATTAGAACCAAAAGAGGACTCTTGGATTGAATTACCTATTTTCCCCCTCATTTTACAAAGGAAACAAGGCCCAGAAAAGTTAAGTCAGTCTAAAATGGTACCCAATCAATAGCAGAAATGGGTCTTGAATTTTATAAGGTTTTCTGACCCCAAGTCCACTGTATCATACTGGTTCCCCTTCTCTTCTGTACTCCCATAGTAAGTACTTAAGTCTGTACCACTCCTATGAAATATCACATAGTTTCACAGAACATGTATTTGTCTTATCTCCCTTTCTGGATGGTAAGCCCCCTATCTCATATACAACCACGTAGTGTACCATACTCTCTGTTCAATAAGTATTTGTTTAATGAACAAGAATGCCTATAATGTTAAATCAGAGTTAGCAAATGCTTTTAAAATATGTCCCAAGTCACACATTACTTATTTAATTTCTTCTATCCTTTCTTCTTCCACAACACTCCCTGGGATATCCCTTTGAAAACAAGTTAGCAACCATATGTTGATCACCATGTCCAAATCTAAACTGACTTCTAATCTTATTCTCTATCCCCTTGTATAGCTCAGAAACTTCAGGTTTCACTTTAAAAAACACACACAATTTATGTTCCTTCCACTGACTTTAAAAACATCAGGTTTCTCTCAGACTCATAACACAGAAATAAATTGAGTCTCTTCCTCCACTTCATAAACAAGAACTTGATGCTGTTGTGACTTCTATCTTTTTCTATAACTCATGATTTTACTTTTCTTCCATGAACTCAACTGGGCTTTGCATTTTCCCCATCTTCAACACTATATACACATTTATTGTAAATGATTGGTTTTTTAAAATGTCATCTTCTTTAAGCTGTTGCTTTTTCTCAGTATGCTTTGAAAATAGTGGAAAAATAGATTATAATGTATTTAAATTTTTAAAGATTAAAGATTCTAACATTTTAAAGATTAAACACAATCATAATATTTAAGCTTTACAGTACAATATGATCTCCAAGGCACTGAAAACCATGGTCCCTTGCTTCCAAAATGAAAAAATCAATACAAAGCTTACTAGCTCTCTCAAATTATGCCAAAAGCAGTTTCCACTTATAATCTGAATGTATGAGAAGTTTCTACCAATTGTACTTATATAAAGTTTCAAAAGCAGAGCACCACCTCAAAAGGAAAGTTACCAAGAAAAATATTATCACCTCTATTCAATGTATATTAACCTCTACTTTGCAGACCTCATAACAGTTTTGTGAAAAGTCACCAAGTCCATAAGACAGGCCCATATAGAAAGCAGACAAAGACAATGGAGAACATGTAACTTAAAAGTTCTTTGCAATGTTAAGCTAAATTTCAGTAAGTGTATTAACCTCAGATTAAGCTCAACCTGTTTTTGTTTTTCCACCTAAGACTTTTCTTAATGCTTCATTATTTTTTAAAACATCACTTTCACTTTTCAGTAACACCTCACTCAGAGCTCCGCCCCCCCCCTTAAACAAAGCAGTACGGTTAAATAAAACAGACCAATACACTGACAAAAATCTGACAATGTACTTAGACCTCCACAAAGCAGGGAAGGAATGTTTTCACATTGATCAGTGTTCTGCTGATCACTGAGTATTCTGGGCAGCCACAGCAATTCAGAGATTAGAGGAGAAACTCCGCAAGAAAGTACAGGCGCTTACCTAAACTACTTATTTTCTCAAGAAAAAGAAATCTGATTTTTAAGTTTAGTGAGTAAAGACCCTGTAAGGAGCTGTCTGCATTTAAATGAACCAACCCCCGAAAACAGTCCAGGACAGCTGGAAGCGCAACATCCCCTCAACGCCTTCTCGTGGTGCCGACCCCAAACTCCAAAACTTCTTGATTTGCAAAAGTTTCCTTTTGCATCCCCACCGGCTACACATCGTCTCAAAGACAGGGGATCAGGGAGGCATCTACCTTCCATTCAGGGGCTAAGAATGGGAAAAGGGACTGCGCAAAGCGGAGTGGGGGAAGCCCCAGGTACAGGAGGGCAACACAGACCAAAGCCGGGGGGGGGGGAGTCCTGCTTGCCCCCCGAGATTACCTCCAATCTGTCCTGACTATATCTTATTTGTACATAGTTGTTTGCAGGTTGTCTGCCCAATTAGACTGGTAGCTCCCCAGGGGCGGGGCCTGTTTTTTGCCTTTCTTTGTATCCTCAAAGTTAACACCGTCCCTGGCAAGCAACCGGCATTTATTAAGCGCCTACTATGTACTAGGCACTGGGCTAAGAGCTAAAGATACAATGAAAAGAAAAAAAAAACAAACCAACCCTAGTCCCTGCCCAGAATAATTGTTGATTTGCTTTGGGGGAGGGGGTCTGTGGAAGCCAAACCCCCACGAGCCGCAGCCCCGGGACCTCCCCCCTTCAGCCCAGGCGCCCCGCCCCCCCGGGCCCAGGTCGAAGCTCCCTGGGCGGCGACCTGTCTGCCCAGAGCTCTCCCGCGGGGTCCAGCCTTGGGGGGACCCCGAGACGGGGCCGCCGCCGCCGGGGAGCGGGGGAGGCAGGGCCCCTACACCCCCAACCTGGGCACGGCGTCTCCCCCCACGCCCTCCTGCCCCGGCCCCGCCACTCACGTTGCTCCATGAGCGCCAGGACAGCGGGGCGCGGCTCAGGGGGCGCCGAGCCCTCAGGCTCCTTCCCGGGCTGGAGGGGGCGGCTGTACCCCCCGCGATGGAGCCGCGGCGGCGGCGGCGGCAGCGGCTACCAGGCCTCACTCTAGCCCAAAGCTCAGCTGAAGTGCTTCCGGTTGAGGGGGTGAGGAGTAGGGAAGGAGTCTGGCACCGGAACTTCTTGGGGAATGGTGGGCGGGGGCTCGGGGAAATGGGCGGGACCCCAGAGGGGCGGGACCTCTTGGAAGGACCGGCTCCTGACGTCGGGGCGGGGCCATATCCGACCCCGCCCAGGCTGGAGCGGCCTGTGGGCGTCTCTCGGGATCCCTTGCCCGCGGCCCTGGCCCCCGGGGAGGGCGTGCGGGGAGTGTCCCGGCTTCACTGCGGCCTGGCCTTCGGGGCTCCTGCGCCCGTGGGGACCTGCCCGCTCCATGGAACAGCGAGCTGGGCACCGGATCCGAGATGTAGAGCTGGAAGGAGCCTTGGAGGGAGATCAAATAGTCCAGGGGTTCCAATAGTCCAGGGGTTCCTAACCCGAAGACTTGGACTTAAAAAAAATTTCATATAACTTATTAATACTCCTAAATTAAACTGTATTAATTATTCATATTCATTTGTATCGACAGTTGTAATTGATTTGCATTAAGCCATCAATTTTGGCTTGTAAAATAAATTATTAATATTAATCTGTATTAATATTTTTCAAATGAACAATTATTGATATTAATTTACATACATGGCCATTAGCTGTGACATATATTAATTATTCACACAGATCTATATTAATAATTAATGCTGATTTGTATATCAAGTGTTAATTTATATTTATATTATTAATGTTAACAATTATTTGTATCAATTTACACCAGTGACCATTAATGATAATTTATAGTAACAATTATTTACATTGATTTCTATTAATAATCAATGGTGATATCAATCGTTAATGTATATTGTTCATTATTAATATTACAAATTATATCAATTTGCATGGGTAGCCATTAATGTTAATTTCTACAAATACTTATTAATATTAATATACATGGATATTTATTAATATACATTGATGCTCATTAATAATAATTTATATTATCAATTGCTTACATTGCCCTGTATTAATAAGTAATGTTGATTTATATAATCATTTAAAGTATTAGTTTATATCATCATCAATGTTAGCAGTTCTTGATATTAATTTACATTGGCAGTCATTAATGCTAATTTATATGAACAATTACTAATATTGATCTATATCGATAAGTATTTGTTTTGATGTTATTGTTTGGTTTACTCTGTGATCCTATTTTTTTAATACCTTTAAAAATATTCTGAGAAGGGACCCATAGGTTTCAGCAGACTGCAAAAAGGAATCCATGACACAAAAAAGGATTAATAACCCCTCATCTCGTCCAACTCTTTCACTTTACAAATGAGGATGATGAGACCCAGAGAAGTCAAGGGATTTTACCAAGGCTGCACAAGTAGTGCCAGAAAACTTGGATTCTGTCAACAATATTAACCCCCTCATCCAGTCTTCACCCTTACAATTTCAGGGAGACCTTTGTTTCCTTCAGACCCTTCAGCCTATATATCCAAGGTCTTAGGTCCTGGCACTGAGCCTTGTTCACTGTAGGCACTTAAGTAATTTTCAAATTAAATCATTCAATGTATTTTCAATTTGTTACAAGGGCTTTGTTTTCCCACTGGGGGAAGGGAGAGAAGGGATTGAGATAATATAGCCAAAAAAATAAAAAGGAAAAAAATAGAAAAAAGAAAAGAGGGTCTTGAAGCATCTTTTTTTTTAATGTACAGAAGGAAAATCTGAAAGAATCACAGACAAGTAGAATATCTTTGAAAGTTATATATTGACTTTATTATATTTGTGTTTTCTATATAATATGCATATATATTTAAAAGAAAAGTGGGCTGTATATAACAGGTGTACAGTTTCACATATGGTCCTCTTCTATTTATGTATTTATATACATACACATATATATGTATGTATAAATACGCATATATGTATACACATATACACAAATTCCCATTTTACTTAGTGTTTAAATTTAGAATAAATAAATTGAATCAGTGACCAAGTACTGTTAAGTCTTTATAATGTCTCTTGAATCCCCCTTTCCCTTCAGGGGTAGGGAACCTGCTTTACTTCAAGCCCTTATCATCTCATACCAAGACTATTGCAACTTTAGAATCAGAAGGGACTTTAAAAATCACTTAATTCAAACCCCCATGCCACATGCAAGCACATAGAAACTCATGCTCTCTGTCTGTCTCCCTCCCTCCTCCCCCTCCCTCTTTCCTCCTCTCTTTGTGTCCCTCCCTCCTTCCCTCCCTCTCCTTCTTTCCCTCTCTCCCTCTTCCCTCCTCCTCTTCCTCCTTTTTTCTTCTCTCTCTCTCTCTCTCTCTCTCTCTCTCTCTCTCTCTCTCTCTCTCTCTCTCTCTCTCTCTCTCTCTCTCTCTCTCTCTCTCTCTCTCTGTCTCTTTGCCTCTCTCTGTCTCTCTCTCTCTCATTTGTAGAAGGAAAGGAAGGGGCTTGATCTTGGAAGATCTTGTAGGAGGGTGTGGTAGCCAGGGAAGCAGGTATTTCTGCCAGCCCTAAATCCCAAGATCCTCTAGTGAATATAAGATAAAAACATAGATAAGCACTACACAGGGATGAGATGTGGAAAGGGAGTCCTTCTAGTGGGATCTGTGAAAGCTCCCCTAAGCTTATAGTATACTTATGGCTAAGCAATCTTCCTGATGTAAGCAAAAGACAATTCAATAGCTTAGCAAAATAGGTGACGAGAAAAAATCTTTCCTACTATAGATATGCAGACACACTCTCCCACAAGTTTTCACATCAGTGGTGGTAAAGAAGAACATTCATTGTTAAAAAATTCTTTTTACATGTAATTGGGAGAAAATAAAATACTAAATAAATAATTTAGAAATACTAAATAATTTTTTAAAAGACCCCCCCCAAAAAAAGAATATTCATACCTGGGGAAGATGTATAGCAGCACATGTATGGAGCCTCCTTGGCCATCCATGGGAACTCATGTGGCTAGGGAGCATTATAGTGAGAGGTACTCATGCTGTTTAGGTGAAGACTCTGTTAACACCCTTCTCTGCCTTCTGTGTTGCTTCTTTTTCCCTCAGGTGATGTCACACTGTCAGCAAGCACTGTCTACTGAGCTAGGGCCCCCTGTAACTCTTAACTCTGTTGATATCTATCCTGATGCTATGGGGCTGTACTGCTACATGTTGGATTTCAACTGCTGTAAAACCTCCTCCCCAGTAGGGAGGTCTTAGGGAGGGGGGATATTGTCTACCAGTTCTTAGGGGGCTTCTTGGTGATTTTAGTCCCCACCCAGCTAAATAGAAAAGTCCGCAGGAATCTGAGTCTGTTCCTTGAATTGAATTCCTCTTGCTGCCACTGGGATTTACGATCATAACCTGCAAAAAAAGGAATCCTTTCTACAATATGTGTCTGTCAAGTGGTCTGTCTTCGAGCTTTTGCTAGAAGACCTCCAATGATGGGGAACCCACTACCTCTTAATTAAGGCAGACCTTTCCACTTTAGGATCGCTGAAATTATTGGCAAGTTTTTCCTTATATCTATCCAGTCTAAACTGGCTGCTTTCCTCTGTAACACACTGCTCTTAATTTGGGCCCTCTTGGGTGAAACAGAACAAATCTCATCCCTCACGTCAGCTCTTAACTATTTGAAAACAGCTGCTATACTAGGTGTGTGACCCTGGGCAAATCACTCAACCTTGTTTGCCTCAGTTTCCTCATCTGTAAAATGAACTGGAGAAGGAAATGGCAAACCACTCCAGTATCTTTGCCAAGAAAACCTCAAATGAGGTCAAGAAGAGTCAGATGTGACTGAAATAACTGAATTTCCTCTGACTCTTCTACAAGGTAAACTTAAAAATTCCTTCACCCAGTCCTTATTTAACATGGATTTGAGGCCATTTGCTATCTGGCTTGCCTTCTTCTGAATGCCCTACAGCTAATCAATGTCCTTCCTAAAATGTGGTACCCAGAACTGATCACAATACTGCAGATAACATCTGACTAGGGCAGAGTAATACGACTTAATACTTCATTTTTGGAAGCTAAACCTCTTAATTTGTTGTTGTTCAGTCATGTCTGGCTCTCCATGACCCCATTTGAGGTTTTCTTGGCAAAGATACTGGAATGGTTTGCCGTTTACTTTTTCAGCTCATTTTACAGATGAGGAAACTGAGGTAAAATGGATTAAATTAGCTGCCCAGGGTCACACATCTAGAGTCCCTTTCTGAACTCCGATCTTCCTGCCTTCAGGCCCAGTACTCTAACTAGTGCACCACCTAGCTGCCCCAAGTCTCTCTTAATGCAAGCCACCTAAACCACTAGTGCTTTTTAGAACAACTACTTCCTAACCTTGCCTCCCCCATCTTGTACTTAGAATATCACCTTGGGAGCAAGACTAGAAAGGGGTTAGATGGAACTAGTAATTATTGCTCCATTTCCCCTCACTGTGGCTTTCACTGGTGACTTTCGTCCTACTCCTCCTTCCCACTCAACTCCACCCCCAGCAACCAAACCATTATTTTCTCTTTGGTTGCAATCTACACCAGGATTCACAGTTCCCATACCAATTGGTTTTCTAGAAAGATCACAGGATTTAGAAGTGAAAGATCCTGTTGGAATCCTGGCTTTGCTATTTGCTGATTTTGTGCAAATCCTAGGATGTAGAGTTGGAAGGGACTTCAAATATCATCTACTTCACACACACACCATACCCCCTCCCCTTAATTTTACAGATAAGGAAAATAAGGCCCAAGTGAGGTTAGCTGACCTGCCTAGGGTTATACAGATAATTAACAGCAAAGACAGGATAGGAACACAGTTCCTCTGATTCAAGAGCCATTTTTCTTTCCAATATAATAATACAATCCCTGCGAAATGAAGTCACATTCACTCAGCTGCCCCTTCCCACATCTCTTGCATCCATTTCCTTATCTCTATCCAGAGGGCCACCACTTAAATTCAGGCCTTCATTGCCTCTCACCCAGACTGCAGCAAGAGACTCCTTCCTTGTTTGTCACCTGATTTCTAACATACCTCCTTTCCAATCCTTCCTCCATGGAACTACCAAAACATTCTTTCCTAAGGGCTATGTCATTTTCCTGCTCAAAAGTCTTCAGTTACTCTATTGCTTCTAGAATAAAATTTCACTCTTTAGCCTGACATTCAAATCCCTTCATAATCTAATTTCAACCTACCTTACCAAACATTTCACATATGTTATTACTTTGTTTTTGTTCAGTCGTTTCAGTTGTGTCTGACTCTCCATGACCCCATTTGGGGTTTTTCTGGCAAAGATCTGGAATGGTTTGCCATTTCCTTCTCCACCTCTTTTTACAGAGGAGGAAACTGAGGCAAAGAGGGTTAAGTGATGTGCCTAGCTAGTAAGTGTTATTATTAGCTGTTTACCAAAGTAGATTGTCATCACTCACCTTCATGCCTTTGTATTTCCCATACCTGGAATCCATTTCTTCCTCAACACTTTGTTTTAGAATCTTTAGCTTCCCTTGAAACTCAGTTCAGCTAAGAAAGAAGACTTTCCCTTCCCCCCCAAAAAAAGGGGAAAATAATTTGCAGCAAGTTTCTCTAATAAAGATCTCATTTCTAAGATATATAAGAACTGATTCAAATTTAAAATAGTAAGATCCATTCCTCCAATTGATATGAACAGGTAGTTCTCAAGAGAAAAATCTAAGCTACCAAAGCCATGTGAAAAAAAGTACCAAAACACTAATGATTAGAGAAAAGCAAATTAAAACTACTCCGAGATTCCATATTCATCAGATTGTCAAAGTTGGTAGAAAGGGGAAAATGACAAAGGTTGGAGGGGTTTCCAGGGAAAAAATAGCCAGATTGACAGATTGTTGGTGGAGCTATGGTTTGGTACAGCTATTCTGGAAAGCAGTTAGGAACCATGCCCCCAAAGTTAATAAATGGCACATACTTTTTGATTCAGAGATACCTCTACTAGTCTGTACCCCTAAAGAGATCAGAGAAAGAGAGAAAGGACCCATATGTACAAAGATATTTGCAGCAGCTTTTTTGTGGTGGCAAATCACTAGAAACTAATGGGGTATCAGCAATTTGAGGATAGCTAAACAAATTATGGTATAAAAATGTAGTGCAATTCTATTGTGTTATAAGAAATTATTAGAGACAATTTCAGGGAAACCTGGTAAGATTTGTATGAATTGATACAGAGCAAAGCGAGCAGAACCAGGAGAACAATTTATGTAATAACAACATCGTAAAGAAAAACAACTTTAAAAAATTTAGGAAATCTGATCAATATAATAACCAAGCATGATTCCAGAGGACTGGTGAAACATGCAATCAACCTCCTGACAGAGAAGCAATGGACTCAGAGTGCAGATTGAGACATATATTTTTTGAGATATGGCTGATGTGGGAATGTCCTATGCTTGACTATGCATATTTGTTACAAAAATTTTGTTTTTCTTTTTTCATTTTTTTTTCAATTTGAGTGGGGGGGGAATCATTCTTAATTGGAAAAAAATGTAATTTTAAAGATTCTTTACAAATGGTATTTTTTGCATTGGAAAAATAACAAGAAGCCTTCCCAAAATAAGCAGGAGGCCAAGCCATTCTTGTCTGTCATAGTTCTATAAACACTAGCCACAGCAATAAGGAAAGAGAATAAAACTTGAGGTATAAACATTAGAAAAGAAGAGACAAATTATCCTATTTGCAGATGACATGATTGCATATTTAAAACTCTCCAGAAAATACATTTTTAAATGAGTTAATTAACAGCTTGAACAAAGTAAATATACAAAAATCAAGAGAATTTCTATATAATAACAAAAATATGAAGAAAACATAAGCTAAATTCCATTTTTAAAAAAATTTCAAATGCATAACTTTGTGGGATTTCACCTACCAAGACACACTTGAGCTTTATATAAATATGACTATAAAACACTATTTATAGAAATATAGGAAGACAAGTAATTAGAGAAATATTTATGGATCATTACTGGGTTGTGCCAACATAATAAAAATGATCACACTGCCTAAATCAGTTCGTCAATTTTGTGCAATGTCAATAAAATTACAAAGGGGATAGTTAATAAAACTAGAGAAAACAATAACAAAATCCACTTGGAAGAACAAAAGGTCTAGATAGAATCTCAAGGGAAATAATGAGAAAAAGTACAAATGGAAGGGCATAGGAATATCTCAGACCTTAAACTATGTTCTAAAGCCATAATCATCAAAACTGTGTGGTACTGGTTTAAAAAAAAAACAACAAAACAAAAAACAAACAGAAAAGTAGAACAATGTAACAGATAAGATAAGCCAGAAACAGAAACAATCAAAAGTAGTAGCACAGTGTTTGATAAACCAGTCTTTCCTAATACCGATACTGGTGTTGTATGGCTGTAAGACATGGAACACTATAGTTTCTGAATAATTGAAAATGAGTATGACCCAGAAATCACTGCAAAGATAGGCGTGAGTACACTGAAACATATTTCAAAAGAGGAGGAACCAAAAACAGGATTTAGTAAAGAAATATGATTGAAAAAAAATGATCTCGTCGTAAGGTGAAAGTGAGAATGTGATAGGACCATATCTACCAGAGTCCCCACTACCATCCTGCCAACCTGCAACATGGGCTAAGTTAGCTTTTCACTAAAAGATAACAAAGACGTCCCCTTGACCATAATTGGCTCCCTACATCAAGACTCAAGCTGCCCTCTTGGACATAGCTTTCTAGTTGCCTCTGGCCATATTGACATGGTTTCCTGGTCATCTAAGGGCATAAAAAAGCCCATCAACATGGAATAGGGCCCTTCAGATTTGGTGGATGTTTCAAGTTCCAAGGAACCATCATTTCCCTTCCTACTAACCAGGCTCATTTCTAAATGGATGCAAAAGGGGCCAGTCTACCCAAGCTCAGTGCTCAGTTATCTTTATCGAGTATCCTTTCTATTCTATTGGTTAAGCCAAACTCCTTCTTTGGCTAACTATTGAATGACTTCATCCCAAAATTCAAACCTGAACTAGTAGGGTACCAAAGTGAGTCAGGCCCACCTCTAACAGAGGAATGACCAATGGACAATCTGTGTGTTCCATTGGTATCCTCACCATATCGCTAGAAAGCAAGGAAGGTTCCCAGCACGTTGTATGGACCTCATAGGGTTAACTTATGGGAGGACATGGACAACGGTCATATAGGGTCAGAAGGCCTAGATGGATGTCTATTGAAACAAATACTCATATCAGTAAGGTCACAGACCTAGAGAAGTTTTTAACTGTTCTCTTTTTAAAAAGAGCTTTGTTTTTGACAACTTATAAAATACATTTTAATGTTTTTCCCTTTGTACTATTGTACTGAATAACAAAATGTAATGTTAACATTCCTTTGGTAATATCTGACTCTTGCATAAAAAGTGCCTTATATAGCAACCTATGCCCACACTGTATTTTTTTTAAATAGGACTATTTTGAAGTAATTATATATAATATAGATATATAAAATGTTTATATAGAGAGTTGAACATGAAGCCTTTATGTACTCCTGTTGTTTTCTATCACAACATAGTCTAAAAATGTTTTTACTTATGATAAGGGGGGTAGATTGACTTGTGGGGGCCAGTTGATGAAGCATGCACAAACATTCCTTTCTTGTTTCAATCCAAATGACCACATGGAAGCCTGAGGTAAGTCTGTTTCTAGCCATTCTTTCCTGAGGGACTAGTAATGTGGAATGATGAAAAGGTCTTTTTAATTGACTGTGGAGCCAGAAGAGCTGATGACTCAGATGTAGCCGAACCAAAACTGAGTGGGTACGCAGAAGAGGAGGCAGGACTGCCTAGAATTGGTCCTGAGAATTTGGAGGGGGAGGGGGCTGTAGTCCAGTCTTCCATCCTTCCATACCAGCTGTGACTGTTGATGTCTCAGGCATCGGTCCTCTTTGAAACTGAAGGACGGACAGTAACCACAGCAAGCTAGGAGCACGTAGTCATCTGCATCTCTGTTATTTGTTCTTGAAATCACAACGATGCCCTTTTTAGTAAAGGTGAGCCAGAAGACACACCAGCAATGACAGTCAGTAGCAGTAGTGGTATATAACAGTAAAGAAGCGGTGGCATAGAACAGTAGAATTAGCTAAAGATGGATTCAGAAAAGCAGTTAATCTGAGGACAAAGGATAGCTTCAAAGAGCATGAGCTCTTGCATCAGAGAAGAATGCTGGCTAAGGATTCTAGAAAATCATGGTTTCTAGAAGTCCCACCACTTTTGTCCACCTCCTCAATTCCACCTCAGCAGCCCCTGAGTCATTACTTCTTCCAGCTCCATAGCCAATTAGAAGACTTTTTAATCATCAGACAGGACTAACTCCTCAGTCATAAATAACTGGAAAGAGGCTCATCTCAAACTTTCACATGGTCCCTCAGACTGAAACCAGGGGGACTATCCACATATCCTTGAAGGCCAGGCCTAACATTATTTTTCATGATAATCAGGTATTGCACATGTATTATATATTAGAGGAAAGTCAAAATAATACATGAAGTCACGAGACTTCAAATTACAAATCAGAGGTATCATTACTAAAAGTACCCAATTAATTATATATAACCTGACAGAAAGGAGATGCAGTCTGTAGAAATAGCCCTGGAACAGCATGGTGTGTAATTGCAAAAAGCTGGAAAGAATCTATGTAACCAAAGATTGAGGGATGGCTAACAAATTGTGATATAGTAATGGAATAGAATGCTACTGGGCAGTACTAAAAGAGTGAGGCAAAACATACATTCTCTCTCTCTCCTTCCCTTCCCAAATTTTGAATAAAGAAAGCAGAACTAAAAGAACAATATCCCTAATGACTATAATTATGTAAACGAAAACCACACCAAGGTTAAATGTAATGGGTAGGAGTAGCCGTGTGGCACATTGGATAGAGCACTGACCTTGGAGTCAAGGAGGACCTGAGTTCAAATCTGACCTCAAACACTTACTAGTTATGTGATCCTGGGTAAGTCACCTAACCCTGATTGCTTCCAAAAACCCACAACAGATAATATTATATTAAGATTATTAAAGCAAATTGGCTAGCATTCTTCCTTTCTGTTAACAAACCATAAAAGTGGAAAGTACCATAGTCTACAATCTGTAGATTGCTCTTTTGTTTTGGTGAGGCAATTAGGGTTAAGTGACTTGCCCAGAGTCACACAGCTAGTGAGTGTTACGTGTCTGAGGCTGGATTTGAACTCAGGTCTTCCTGACTCCAGGGCCAGTGCTCTATCCACTGTGCCACCTAGCTGCCCCCAGATCACTCTTTTAGACTTCTTTACTTACTTGTTTTGTGGCAACATGCTATGTTTGGGGTCTGTTAGAGAGGGCTGACTATTTAAAAAAAAATTTTTTTAATGAAAAAGGTTCTGGCCTAGAAAGTCTAGAGATCTGGGTTCTTGTACCAGCACCACTAAGTATCTAAAGGAAGCTCTGGAGTCAGAAGAACTGAGTTCAAATTCTGCCTCTGACACTATCAGTACTTTAGGGCCTCA
The DNA here is from genome assembly GCF_003287225.1 of Phascolarctos cinereus. Lineage (NCBI taxonomy): Eukaryota > Metazoa > Chordata > Mammalia > Diprotodontia > Phascolarctidae > Phascolarctos > Phascolarctos cinereus. The sequence goes on along the minus strand of NW_027555514.1, from coordinate 234,834,561 downwards.
GTTTCTTCTATAAAATTGAGAAGGTTGGATAGATAGCTCTGAGATCCCTTTTGGCTCCAGATCCATTATTATGATCCATGTGACCTTGAGAAAGTTACTTATGGACTCTACAAAAGAATGGATCCTGGAAGCCCTGTCACTTTTGTGTATCTCCTCAGTTCTGCCTCAGCACCTCCTGAGTCATCAGCTCTTCCAGCTCTACAGCCTCAAAGGCTTCATCATCACACAGGAGCAGCCCTTTAATCACTTTTATGTGGTTCCTTGCACTGAAACTAGGCAGTTTCTCTCTCTCTCTCTCTCTCTCTCTCTCTCTCTCTCTCTCTCTCTCTCTCTCTCTCTCTCTCTCTCTCCCTCCTTCTCTCCTCTCTCCTTTAATTTCATTCAACAAATACTTTAAAAAGCTTATTATATGTCATAGATTGTAGTAGGCACTGGAAAGAAGGAGAGAAACATAAGAATAAATAATATAATCATTTATTTCAAGGAGCTTAAATCTAGTAGAGAGTAGATAATAAAATAAGGGAGGATGGAGTAAGTAAATGCAAAGGCCTCATCCAGCTCTAAAATCCTATGAAAAGGCCAATTTGTACATAAGAATGAATTTATCTTATTTAAGCCCCTTACAATCTGTAATAAAGTCCACACTAGTTGTAGGTAGACCCCTGATTCCTACTGGTGTGTTTCTGTTCTGAACTTTCAAAGTCCCAGTCTTCTGTATCTTGACCTAATTCTAATTTATAGTCTGAAGTTAATCATAATTCCAATTTATTGTGATGAGTACTCTGTGAATATGATAGAGGGAAGACTTCAAGGGCAATAGTAGCAAACTGCACACTATGATATTAATATTGATATCTGAGAAACACTAGCAGCAAATTATGCTTGTGGGGAGAAATAGGAGAAGACATGATTCAGCGTGAGCAAAAATATCATGTTGACTGAAGTGTGGACAGTGCTTCCAAAACAATAGACTCTGCAAATGGATACCATCATCACTTTGAAAGTTATAAAACTTGATTTTTATAATAAATATTAAACATTAAATTTGTATGCTTAATAGGTAAATTCTATTTTGGAACCAATCTGGATTTTTTTTTCTTTCAAAGGCTTTAAATAATTATTAAAGTGTTCTTAAGAAGAATGTAATTGACTTTTTTTCTTTTTAAATTCAAGACATTCTTAAGAGTATCTTAAGTCCAGTAGCAAGTATTGCATAGTACTTATTTTCTCTATACCTCAATTTTTCTTTCTGTTAAATATATATGCACACATATATATATATACATACATATATATAATTAATCATATTTATATCATAGAGGTTATCAGAAATAGATCATAGATGATTTTGAAGTATAAAGGATTATATAATTACTAAATGCTGCAATCATCATCATCATCATAATAATTTCAAACCAATGTGCAAGGCCAGATAGCTTTAATCATAACTCAATTATACATGTGTGCATGAAATAAAATAAAAACCAAAACCTTAGGCAAGTTCCATTCCTTTGCCTCTCTTTATGCAATCCCTGAATGAACTGATTTTTGTTGTCCAATCATTTCTATTATGTCCAACTCTTCATGACCTTATTTGTGGTTTTCTTGGCAAAGATATAGGAGTGGTTTGCCATTTTCTTCTCTAGTTCATTTTAAAAATGAGGAAACTGAGGCAAACAAGGTTAATGACTTGCCCAGGGTCACACAGATAATACATGTCTAAGGATAGATTTGAACTCATAAAGAAGAGCCTTCTGATTCCAGGACCAGTTCTCTATTCACTATGCCACCTAGCTGCCCTGAAAAAAATTGATAGAACATCATAATCTGTTACTAATTTCTAACAAAGAAAACTGACCTTTATTCTAACAGTTACATGTAACTGCCTATAGATTAGCAGTATGAGCCTGGACAAATCACTCAACCTCTCTCAGCCTCTGTTATTTCATCTGTAAAGTGGGGGTAATAACAGTACGCATCTCACATAGTTATTGTGAATACCAATCAAGAAAAGTATGCAAAGTACTTTACAAATCTTTTAGCCCTACATAAATATGTCCTATTATTATCAAAGGAATCTGAATAAAAAACATAAACTAATGAAAAACATCTATTTGGTGGTTATTATGTGCCAACACTGTGCTAAGCGGTGGTGATACAAATAGAGAGGGGAAAAAATGGAGACAGGGCCTGCTCTCAGGGAACTCACAACACTGATCGGAAAAGATAACACCTATAAAGAGTTCAGCTGGAGGGCCATGGAAAAGTATGGAACCCCTAAGGGTACAGAGGGGAGGAGAGCAAGGTGCATGGGTCCTTAAGGTACACCAGCAGGTCATTGAGGTATACCTTAAAGTATACCAGAAGTGCCCATATGTCTAGTGGTCCTCCATTTCATCAGAAGGCTTGTAGGCGGTGATTCCTAGTTAATCCAATTGGTTTGACCATCTATGTTGCTTTTCTTGTCCCGATTTGGCAAGGTCAGGGAAGGGGCAAAGAGCAGGAAAGAAGGAAGGACTTCCTCACTGGCTGTTTTGATTAATAATTTATTTTTGTCTGTTTATAATAATTCATACAAAATATTAGCCATCAGTTGACAATTTTTTTCTTCCTTTTTTGCCACGTGAAGACTGCCTACTAAAACATGGAACAATTACAATTTGTGTCAGTGAAGGGACAGTCTACATTGATGAAAACATAGATTATTTGCAATTGCAGCAGTAAAATACTCCATATTAAACTTTATGCTACTGTAACAGAGATATCTCATGTCCATTAATCCCAGTTAATGCAGCTAATAAGACTTCCTGGAAAAAGTAGTCAGCAACTCTCTAGGGATATGGCCTACCAATGTGGTGGGAGTTAGTAAGGTGAACCCAGAGTTGGTATTACACTAGCCAAATAATTGTGAGGCATATTAAATACTTATAGTATATCAGCCCCAAATATGCAGTGAAGAGGAAAAGAGTACTGTGTTTGGAATCAGAACAACCAATTTTAAATCTTGGGTCTGGTACTCACTTCTAGTGAACTTGGTCATATCCACCTCTCAATGTGATAAAGGAGGGAGAGAGGGAGAGAAAATGACCTCAAAGGTCCTTGAAGCTGTTGATCCTATGAGAATCCTATTAGTTCAATTTGAGTTTCCAAAGTTTTATCTCATTGGCAAAGCAAAATTCATTTCCCATATTTTCAATCCATTATAACGTAGGCTCTTTTTACTCTCTCCAAGTATATGCTAGATTGAAACTCTATAGTTGGGGAACTTTCTTAATGATGGCCAGTGAATTGGTGAGATAAACTAGTGGTATTAATTACAGAATCCTTTAACTCTTTTCTAAACTAACAGGAGTTAATCTAGGAGGTAGACCTCACTGAGGCAAGAAGAATTTTATCTACAAAGATAGAACTCATAATGAGATTATTATTATTGAGGACTTGAGAGTAAAACAAATCTCCATTGTATTTGAGGAAGCAAAGAGAAGCCCAATGATATTTTGTAAAAGAAGCAAAAGAATGGGAATAGCTCATACTTATATATACACAACACAATATTTACAAAGCACTTTATAGCTATTACCTTATTTGTGCTACCCTGTGAGTTACAGATCATATTAATTCTGTTTAAGAGATGAGGAAACTGAGGCTCAGAGGGGTTCAGAGATTTGCCCCAAATCATACAGCTAGTAAATAGCCAAATCTAGTCTAGGACCCGTGTCTTCTGACTTCTGATCCAGTTTTTATTCTACATCACAAAGAATGCCAGGCTTCTTCAGCTGAGTGTGGGAAAAAGAGGGAGAAGACAAGGATAGCTCCAAATTTTGAAACGAGGTGAACTCAGAAAAATGTTGCCATCATTAACAAAAACAGTAAAGTCCAAAGGAAAAGATGACTTGAACCCAAAAAACAGAATCCAGAGGTAAAAGCGGTGTGGTTTAGTAGCAAGAATGTTGGAAATAGAATTAGAAATTCCAATACGAGGTCTACCAATTACTAGCTTTGTGATTTATGGCAAGCTATTTACTTTACTCTGGACCTATCTACATTTCCTTGTCTAAGAAACAAGGGGATTGAGCAAGATGACCTCCAAAGTCCCTAACAACTCCAATATTTCTATGAGTTGATGAAAGAAAAAAGAAGAAAACCAGTTCAACTATTGCATATACAATGACTGAGTCTCAATGTGGGAATTGTCAGTTGTTTACTCTTGAGGGACAGCACAACTGGCAAGTTACTAACTGCTGCTGCTACTGCTACCTGATGTAAGACCTCCTTTCTTTACATGCTGCCTTCCCATCCACAAGGAGGACCATTCATAGGATAAAGACAAGGAAGTGTTTTTCTTATAGAGATCCATTCATTCAAGAGATTCATTGCCACTGTTGTTCTGACGTCTTCAACCCTGATCCCAGGCCCCCCAGAGTGACTTCAGGAATTCCTTGGAGAGTAGAGGGATGGGGGGAGGGAACTCCTCCCCCCTTTAAAATAATAATGATTCATATTTGCATACTTGAAAGATCTATAGTTTCATTGAGATAGCTACTGGTACCTCCAACTAACACATATGGCAGCATTTCTTCAGCCTGGACACTAAGAGTTGCCGTGACCTAAACACTCATTGTTCTGCAACCAAACTGCTGCTAAGCATCTCTGACATAATGTCAGCTAGTCTGACATACAGACATATAGACAACTGAATCACTGGGCCTGTTTTTTTTTAATATTTTTTCCAATTACATGTAAAAACAATTTTTAACATTCATTTTTTAAACTTTCGAGTTCCAAAATTCTCTCTCTTCCTCCCTCTCCTGCCTCTTCACTAAGAAGGCAAGCATATATGCATGTGTGTGTGTGTGTGTATACACACATATACATACATACAAAATATGTAGTAATGCAAAAATATATTTTCATGTTAGTCACATTGTGAAAGAAAACATAGGCAAAAAAAAAAAAGAAAAGGAAGTTTTAAAAAGAATGCTTCGATCTGCATTCAGACTCCATCAGTTATTTCTCTGGAGGGTAGATAGCATTTTCATCACAAGTGTTTTGGAATTGTCTTACTTCATGGTATTGCTGAGAATAGCTACATCATTCACAGTTAATCATTTTACAGTATTGCTGTTACTATGTACAATGTTCTCCTGGTCCTTCTCATTTCACTTTGTGTCAATTCATGCAAGTCTTTTCAGGTTTTTCTGAGAGCATCCTGCTTGTTATTTCTTTTAGCATAATAGTATTCTATCACAATCATATATCACAAGTTGGTCAGCCATTTCCCAACTGACAAGCATAACTTTAATTTCCAATTCCTTGCCACAACAAAAAAGAGGTACTATAAATGTTTTCATGGATGTATAGGGCCTTTTCCTTCTTTTTTTTAATTTTAATTTTAATTTTTATCTCTTTGAGATACAGACCTAGTAGTGCGATTTCTGAGTCAAAGAGTATGCATAGTTTTATAGCCCTTTGGACACAGTTCCCAATTGCCCTCTAGAATGGTTGGATCAGTTCATCATTCTACCAACAATGAATTTATGCCTCAATTTTCCCACATCTCTTCCAACACTTGTCTTTTTCCTTTCCTGTCATATTAGACAATCTGATAGACAATTCCAACTAAAGTAAGGTTCAAGCAATCCCCCCCTCCTCCTATCTTCTCATCTACCTGTAAAAGCTCTGTTTTCATAATTCTTTAATGTGAAATAATTTACCTCATTTTACCTCTACCTTTCCCCCTCTCCTACTGCTTTCCTTTTTCTCATCCCTTAATTTCATTTTTTAAGATATCATCCCATCACATTCAACTCACACTCACACCCTCTGTCAATGTATCTTCCTTCTAACTGCTCTAATAATGAGACAGTTCTTAGGAGTTACAGGTATCATCTTCCCATGCAGCAATGTAAACATTTTAACCTTGTAGAATCCATTATAATTTCTCTTTCGTGTTAACCTTTTTATGCTTCTCTTGAGTCTTATATTTCAAAGTCAAATTTTCCATTCAATTCTGGTCTTTTCATCAAGAATGCTTGAAAGTATTCTATTATTCATTGAATATTCATTCTCCCCCCACCCAAATTATTAGTCTCAATTTTGCTGCAGTAGGTGATTCTTGGTTATAATCCTAACTCCTTTGCCCTCTGGAATATCATATTCCAAGCCCTCCAGTACTTTAATGTAGAAGCTGCTAAATCTTGTGTTATCCTGACTATGGCTCCACAATATTTGGATTGTTTCTTTCTGGCTGCTTGTCATATTTCCTCCTGGAGTTAGGAGCTCTGGAATTTGGCTATACTATTTCTGGGAGTTTTCATTTTGGGATCTCTTTCAGGAGGTGATTGGTGAATTCTTTCCATTTTTGTTTTACCCTCTGGTTCTAGGCTATCAAGGCTTTAGCAAGGTTTTCCTTGATAATTTTCTTGAAAGATGATGTCTTGGCTCTTATTTTCATTATAGCTTTCAGGCAGTTCAATAATTTAAAATGATCTCTCCTGGATCTATTTTCTAGGTCAGTTTTTTTCCCAATGAAATATTTCACATTTTCTTCTATTTTTTTTATTCTTTTGACTTAAAAATTTTTTTTTTCTTGATGTTTCATGGAGTCATTAGCTTTTACTTGCCCAATTCTGCTTTTTAACAAGTTGTTTTCTTCAGTGAATTTTTGTACATCTTTTATC